>NW_024609519.1:5000-7500 GCF_018296145.1 Oncorhynchus tshawytscha
CTCTTCCTTCTCTCTCTCTGTCTCCTCCTCTTCCTTCTCCTCTCTCTGTCTCCTCCTCTTCCTTCTCCTCTCTCTGTCTCCTCCTCTTCCTTCTCCTCTCTCTGTCTCCTCCTCTTCCTTCTCCTCTCTCTGTCTCCTCCTCTTCCTTCTCCTCTCTCTGTCTCCCCCTCTTCCTTCTCCTCTCTCTCTGTCTCCTCCTCTTCCTTCTCCTCTCTCTGTCTCCTCCTCTTCCTTCTCCTCTCTCTGTCTCCTCCTCTTCCTTCTCCTCTCTCTCTGTCTCCTCCTCTTCCTTCTCCTCTCTCTGTCTCCTCCTCTTCCTTCTCCTCTCTCTGTCTCTCCTCTTCCTTCTCCTCTCTCTGTCTCCTCCTCTTCCTTCTCCTCTCTCTGTCTCCTCCTCTTCCTTCTCCTCTCTCTGTCTCTCCTCCTCTTCCTTCTCCTCTCTCTGTCTCCTCCTCTTCCTTCTCCTCTTTCTGTCTCCCCCTCTTCCTTCTCCTCTCTCTGTCTCCTCCCTCTTCCTTCTCCTCTCTCTGTCTCCTCCTCTTCCTTCTCCTCTCTCTGTCTCCCCCTCTTCCTTCTCCTCTCTGTCTCTCTCCTCTTCCTTCTTCTCTGTCTCCTCCTCTTCCTTCTCCTCTGTCTGTCCCCCTCTTCCTTCTCCTCTCTCTGTCTCCTCCTCTTCCTTCTCCTCTCTCTGTCTCCCCTCTTCCTTCTCCTCTCTCTGTCTCCCTCCTCTTCCTTCTCCTCTCTCTGTCTCCCCTCTTCTTTTTCTCCTCTCTCTGTCTCCCCCTCTTCCTTCTCCTCTCTCTGTCTCCCCCTCTTCCTTCTCCCTCTCTGTCCTCCTCTTCCTTCTCTCTCTCTGTCTCCTCCTCTTCCTTCTCCTCTCTCTGTCTCCTCCTCTTCCTTCTCCTCTTTCTGTCTCCCCTCTTCCTTCTCCTCTCTCTGTCTCCTCTCTTCCTTCTCCTCTCTCTGTCTCCTCCTCTTCCTTCTCTCTCTCTGTCTCCTCCTCTTCCTTCTCCTCTCTCTGTCTCCCCTCTTCCTTCTCCTCTCTCTGTCTCCTCCTCTTCCTTCTCCCTCTCTCTGTCTCCTCCTCTTCCTTCTCCTCTCTCTGTCTCCTCCTCTTCCTTCTCCTCTCTCTGTCTCCTCCTCTTCCTTCTCTCTCTCTGTCTCCTCCTCTTCCTTCTCCTCTCTCTGTCTCCTCCTCTTCCTTCTCCTCTCTCTGTCTCCCCTCTTCCTTCTCCTCTCTCTGTCTCCTTCCTCTTCCTTCTCCTCTCTCTGTCTCCCCCCTCTTCCTTCTCCTCTCTCTGTCTCCCCCTCTTCCTTCTCTCTCTCTGTCTCCTCCTCTTCCTTCTCCTCTCTCTGTCTCCTCCTCTTCCTTCTCCTCTCTCTGTCTCCCCTCTTCCTTCTCCTCTCTCTGTCTCCCCTCTTCCTTCTCCTCTCTCTGTCTCCTCCTCTTCCTTCTCCTCTCTCTGTCTCCCCCTCTTCCTTCTCCTCTCTCTGTCTCCCCCTCTTCCTTCTCCTCTCTCTGTCTCCCCTCTTCCTTCTCCTCTCTCTGTCTCCCCCTCTTCCTTCTCCTCTCTCTGTCCTCCCCTCTTCCTTCTCCTCCTCTGTCTCCTCCTCTTCCTTCTCTCTCTCTGTCTCCTCCTCTTCCTTCTCCTCTCTCTGTCTCCCCCTCTTCCTTCTCCTCTCTCTGTCTCCCTCTCTTCCTTCTCCTCTCTCTGTCTCCCCTCTTCCTTCTCCTCTCTCTGTCTCCTCCTCTTCCTTCTCCTCTCTCTGTCTCCTCCTCTTCCTTCTCCCTCTCTCTGTCTCCCCCCTCTTCCTTCTCCTCTCTCTGTCTCCTCCCTCTTCCTTCTCCTCTTCTCTGTCTCCTCCTCTTCCTTCTCCTCTCTGTCTCCTCCTCTTCCTTCTCCTCTCTCTGTCTCCTCCCTCTTCCTTCTCCTCTCTCTGTCTCCTCCTCTTCCTTCTCCCTCTCTGTCTCCCCCTCTTCCTTCTCCTCTCTCTGTCTCCCCCTCTTCCTTCTCCTCTCTCTGTCTCCTCCTCTTCCTTCTCTCTCTCTGTCTCCTCCTCTTCCTTCTCCTCTCTCTGTCTCCCTCCTCTTCCTTCTCCTCTCTCTGTCTCCTCCTCTTCCTTCTCCTCTCTCTGTCTCCTCCTCTTCCTTCTCCTCTCTCTGTCTCCTCCTCTTCCTTCTCCTCTCTCTTCTCCTCCTCTTCCTTCTCCTCTCTCTGTCTCCTCCTCTTCCTTCTCCTCTCTCTGTCTCCTCCTCTTCCTTCTCCTCTCTCTGTCTCCTCCTCTTCCTTCTCCTCTCTCTATCTCCCCCCTCTTCCTTCTCTCTCTCTGTCTCCCCCCTCTTCCTTCTCCTCTCTCTGTCTCCTCCTCTTCCTTCTCCTCTCTCTGTCTCCTCCCTCTTCCTTCTCCTCTCTCTGTCTCCTCCCTCTTCCTTCTCCTCTCTCTGTCTCCCCCTCTTCCTTCTCCTCTCTCTGTCTCCTCCTCTTCCTTCTCCTCTCTC
>NW_024609519.1:12500-40000 GCF_018296145.1 Oncorhynchus tshawytscha
TGAAGCACTGAGTTGAACCCTTTTGAACTAGAGATGGCTTGTGTCCCAAATGGCACTCTTTCCCCTATTATAGTGCACTACTTTTGCTCAGGGCTCCGGTCCAAAGCACTGCACCATATAGGGAATAGGGTGCGATTTGAGAGGCAGTCGTGGTGTCTGTAGAACACATGGGTGGAAAGATAGACTTGGGCTCCCAACGAGCCAGTAGAGGAATGTACTTCCTGTGAAAACCCCCCTTTTTTCTGCGGTTGGGTTGGAGAGAGACTGTTGTTATGCACTGTCATGTTGGGATGGAAGAGACGCAAAGGGAGCGTTCCAAATAGCGCCATGTGTAGTGCACTACTTTTGACCCGGGGCCCCATATATGGTGGCATTTGGGACTCAGTCACAAAGACAAAAGGGAACTGTTGGGGAAATGCAATGGCAACAAAATCGCGTCTACCAGCTACCGTCTCCAGTCTCTACTAACAGGCTGCAATCTGTGATTGGATGGAGAGTGAATTTTTAGAGAAAAAGAGAGAATATTGCTGTAATCTTTTCCACCATTCCGGCTCTCTCAGTAGCACTTGAGTCTGGGAACGAGGTTAATATTGCTGTAACTTTGATGGTTGTTTTACTGCGTGTCGCTATACTATGTGTTTAAAAGGTCAAGGGTCACAATATATGGTAATGCATTATTACATGTCTGTGTTAATGATCTGGCTGTGATGTTGACAGAATGTCTGGGTTTTATTGAAAAAGGTGGGCCTGAAATGCCTGCAGAAATGATACGTGTCTGTTTGCTTTATTGTCTCTTGTCAATAGTTTCTCTATTGGCCCTGGTCCAAAGTCGTACACTATATAGGGAATAGGACCTATGGAACTCTGACTTGTTTTCATAATCAGTTCATCCACTTTTATCCTCCTGACTGATCTCTCACCAGACCTGGGTTCAAATACTATTCAGAATCATTAAAAATACTTTATCTGAGCTTGATTGAGCATGCCTGATTTGATGGACCAATAGAATAGTCCCAAAATGGGAAACGATAAAAAGTAGTATTTTGATCCCAGGTCTGTGTCCCACACCACAGTCTAGACACTGATCTAGAATCAGGTCCCTGAGCCCCAGGATACTACTGCTGAATAAAGAACTCCAGGTGGAAGTTGCCTCTAGACACTGATCTAGAATCAGGTCCCTGAGCCCCAGGACACTACTGCTGAATAAAGAACTCCAGGTGGAAGTTGCCTCTAGACACTGATCTAGAATCAGATTCTAACCTTAAGTAATAATGGGGAAAATGAAAAATGTATCTAATGGCCGAACCGAACGTGTGTGTGTGTGCTCGCATACACCCCTAAAAGACCTTCGCTTGAAAAAAATAGAAATAGTACTGTTTGTCCATTTTGAGACGCCGTAGCCAGTATACACTTCCTCAAAAATAATCAGAATTAGTCTAAGATCATTTAAGAAATCTGTCATTCATTTTTATGTTTTTGTTGCGCAATTTACAGGGGTGGGAAAAGTACTCAATTGTCATGACTTAAGTGAAAGTAAAGTACTACTTAAGTAAAAGCCTAAAAGTATTTGGTTCAGTATCAGTATCAAAAGTAAATGTAATTGCTAAAATATACTTAAATATCAAAAGTAAAAAATCTTTTTAAATTCCTTAGATTAAGCAAACCAGATGGATGGCACAATTGTCTTGTTATTTTAATTTACCGATAGCCATGGGCACACTCCAACATCATTCACAAACCAAGCATTTGTGTTTAGTGAGTCCGCCAGGTCAAAGGCAGTAGGGATGACCAGGGATGTTCTCTTGATAAGCACGTGAATTTGACAATTTTCCAAATGGGTGCCATTTGGGATGCATCCCATATAAATACTGTACATATCTGAGAGAGACTAAAAAGTGTGCTCATTTGCACCCAGCACAATCCCAACTGAAGCCTGATGTGAGGTGAGGTGAGGTGTGGTGAGGTGAGGTGTGGTGAGGTGAGGTGTGGTGAGGGCAGGTGAGATGAGGTGAGGGTGTGGTGAGGTGAGGTGAGGTGAGATGAGGTGAGGGCAGGTGAGGTGAGGTGAGGTGAGGGTGGTGAGGGAGGTGAGGGGCAGGTGAGGTGAGGTGAGGTGAGGGAGGTGAGGGAGGTGAGGTGAGATGAGGGCAGGTGAGGTGAGGTGAGGTGAGGCAGGTGAGGTGAGGTGAGATGAGATGAGGGCAGGTGAGGTGAGATGAGGTGAGGGCAGGTGAGGTGAGGGGAGGTGAGGTGAGGGAGGTGAGGTGAGGGCAGGTGAGATGAGGGTGAGGTGAGGTGAGGAGGTGAGGTGAGGTGAGGTGAGGGAGGTGAGGTGAGGTGAGGGAGGGAGGTGAGGTGAGGTGAGATGAGGGCAGGTGAGGTGAGGTGAGATGAGGGAGGTGAGGTGAGGTGAGATGAGGGCAGGTGAGGTGAGGTGAGGGCAGGTGAGGTGAGGTGAGATGAGGGCAGGTGAGGTGAGGTGAGGTGAGGGCAGGTGAGGTGAGGTGAGGGAGGGAGGAGGTGAGGGCAGGTGAGGTGAGGTGAGGTGAGGGCAGGTGAGGTGAGGTGAGATGAGGGCAGGTGAGGTGAGGTGAGGTGAGGGCAGGTGAGGTGAGGTGAGATGAGGGCAGGTGAGGTGAGGTGAGGTGAGATGAGGGCAGGTGAGGTGAGGTGAGGGAGGTGAGGTGGGAGGTGAGATGAGGGCAGGTGAGGTGAGGGCAGGTGAGGGAGGTGAGGTGAGGTGAGGTGAGTGAGGGCAGGGTGTGAGGTGAGGGCAGGTGAGGTGAGGAGGTGAGTGAGGGCAGGTGAGGTGAGGTGAGGTGAGATGAGGGCAGGTGTGGTGAGGTGGTGAGGGCAGGTGAGGTGAGGGAGGTGAGATGAGGTGAGGGAGGTGAGGGCAGGTGAGGTGAGATGAGGGCAGGTGAGGTGAGGTGAGGGCAGGTGAGGTGTGGTGAGGTGAGGGAGGTGTGGTGAGGTGAGGTGTGGTGAGGTGAGGTGAGGGTGAGGTGAGGCCTGTCTTGGTTTGGACCTGGTGAGGTGAGGTGAACTACAGTTTTGGTCTCTAATGAGGGCAGGTGTGGTGAGGTCAAAGGGCAGTGAGGTGAGGTGAGGTGAGCAGGTGTAACCTTGAGATGGGCAGGTGAGGTAATTCTCTGTGAGGTTGAGGTTTTCTCCAGTGTGAGGATCATCAAAAGGTCAAGACAGGGCATCTGATGTTACTTCTTCAACTGAGGTCATTTCTATCTGAGGTTACTTCTTCATCTCATTTCTATCTGATGTTACTTCTTCAAGGTGAGGCCCATTTCTATCTGAGGTTAGGTCAGGTCAGCCCATTTCAGGTGATGTTAGGTCAGATCAGCCCATTTCTATCTGATGTTACTTCTTCAACTCAGCCCATTTCTATCTGATGTTACTTCTTCAACTCAGCCCATTTCTCTCTGATGTTACTTCTTGAACTCAGCCCATTTCTATCTGAGGTTACTTCTTCAACTCAACCCATTTCTATCTGATGTTACTTCTTCAACTCAGCCCATTTCTATCTGATGTTACTTCTTCAACTCAGCCCATTTCTATCTGATGTGAGGTGAGTCTTCAACTCAGCCCATTTCTATCTGAGGTTACTTCTTCAACTCAGCCCATTTCTATCTGATGTTACTTCTTCAACTCAGCCCATTTCTATCTGATGTTACTTGAGGTCAACTCAGCCCATTTCTATCTGATGTTAGGTTCTTCAACTCAGGCCTTTCTATCTGGACCTGTTCTACTGCTTCTTCAACTCACTGTTTTCTATCTAATGTTCTTCTTCAACTGTTGAAATAACAATCTGTGTTACTTCAAACTGCCCATTGTCTGTCTGATGTTACTTTCTTCAACTCAGCTCATTTCTACAGCTCACATCAACTCAGCCCATTTCTATCTGAATTCTTCTTCAACTCAGCCCATTTCTCCAGTCTGAGGTTCTTCAACTCAAGCCCATTTCTATCTGATGTTACTTCTTCAACTCAGCCCATTTCTATCTGATGTTACTTCTTCAACTCAGCCCATTTCTATCTGATGTTACTTCTTCAACTCAGCCCATTTCTATCTGATGTTACTTCTTCAACTCAGCCCATTTCTATCTGATGTTACTTCTTCAACTCAGCCCATTTCTATCTGATGTTACTTCTTCAACTCAGCCCATTTCTATCTGATGTTACTTCTTCAACTCAGCCCATTTCTATCTGATGTTACTTCTTCAACTTCATTTCTATCTGATGTTACTTCTTCAACTCAGCCCATTTCTATCTGATGTTACTTCTTCAACTCAGCCCATTTCTATCTGATGTTACTTCTTCAACTCAGCCCATTTCTATCTGATGTTACTTCTTCAACTCAGCCCATTTCTATCTGATGTTACTTCTTCAACTCAGCCCATTTCTATCTGATGTTACTTCTTCAACTCAGCCCATTTCTATCTGATGTTACTTCTTCAACTCAGCCCATTTCTATCTGATGTTACTTCTTCAACTCAGCCCATTTCTATCTGATGTTACTTCTTCAACTCAGCCCATTTCTATCTGATGTTACTTCTTCAACTCAGCCCATTTCTATCTGATGTTACTTCTTCAACTCAGCCCATTTCTATCTGATGTTACTTCTTCAACTCAGCCCATTTCTATCTGATGTTACTTCTTCAACTCAGCCCATTTCTATCTGATGTTACTTCTTCAACTCAGCCCATTTCTATCTGATGTTACTTCTTCAACTCAGCCCATTTCTATCTGATGTTACTTCTTCAACTCAGCCCATTTCTATCTGATGTTACTTCTTCAACTCAGCCCATTTCTATCTGATGTTACTTCTTCAACTCAGCCCATTTCTATCTGATGTTACTTCTTCAACTCAGCCCATTTCTATCTGATGTTACTTCTTCAACTCAGCCCATTTCTATCTGATGTTACTTCTTCAACTCAGCCCATTTTGTTGTCAATATAGAAGATCATTCATTCACATTTATTCATTCACTCAGGAAGAGAGAACATTTCAATGCTGCTTATTCTACCGCTCATCTCAACAGTTTTTCTGTTGTAGAGTTGTATGTTTTTGTTGAAAAGGTCACAGCAGGTTCACCACATTTACTTAAAGGGGATCCTTTGAGCCAACATCCTGTCAGCCGGCCCATAAACACCTCTAGGGGACAATTCAGCAGGCCGTGGGGAGGGGGTAAAACAGGCCTGTAAGCCCTTCCAGTCAATACAAGCAGAGAAGAAGAGGGGGAAGTCAGGAAGGGAGGGATGGAGGGGAGGAGGGATACAGAGGCTATTCTCCCTCTGATGTGGTCCTGTTGACAATGGGAGGAGGGCTTGACACCTTGCTCTCGGTTCTAGCAGGTAGATTGCTCCTCCTGTCCTATCCTGACCTCTCTAGTCCTGAGTGGAGACTGATGGTGGTGGGAGGCAGAGGTGGTATCCCAAAGTTCCTATGTAGAACCAGGGCCCATAGTGTCCTGACCTCTCCTGTCTTGAGGGGAGACCTTCCCTCCGCATCTCCCTGTCTCGCTCCCTCCCTCCCTGTCTTCTCTCCTCCCTCCCTCCCTGTCTTCTCTCGTCCCTCCCTCCCTGTCTTCCCTCCCTCCCTCCCTGTCTTCTCTCGTCCCTCCCTCCCTGTCTTCTCTTCCTCCCTCCCTGTCTTCTCTCCTCCCTCCCTGTCTTCTCTCCTCCCTCCATCCCTGTCTTCTCTCGTCCCTCCCTCCCTGTCTTCTCCTCTCTCCATCCCTGTCCTCGTCCCTCCCTCCCTGTCTCCTCCCTGTCTCTCTCGTGCCTCCCTCCCTGTCTTCTCTCCTCCTCTCCCTCCCTGTCTTCTCTCGTCCCTCCCTCCCTGTCTTCTCTCCTCTCTCCATCCCTGTCTTCTCTCGTCCCTGTCTTCTCTCGTCCCTCCCTCCCTGTCTTCTCTCCTCCCTCCATCCCTGTCTTCTCTCCTCTCTCCATCCCTGTCTTCTCTCCTCTCTCCATCCCTGTCTTCTCCCCTTCCATACCTCCTTGTATATTCTTGGCTGTAGGACAGACAGATCAGGGTTGTATTACTGCCTGACCTCTCATCCTGAGGGGAGACCGAGGGAAGCAGAGGATGGCGGTCAGGGGGAGGGGAGGAGGAGGGTGGATATCATGAGTTCCCCCTATCTTGGTGGTCTTCCTGACCAGAACCACAACTACCCTCAAACTATCTAACTATCCTCTGCTCTGACCTCTAGCTCCCTCCCTCCCTCCCTGTGTCTTCATCCTCTCCCTCCCTCCCGGTGTCTTCTCCCTCCCTCCCTGTGTCTTCATCCTCTCCCTCCCTGTGTCTTCATCCTCTCCCTCCCTGTGTCTTCTCTCCCTCCCTCCCTGTGTCTTCTCCCTCCCTCCCTGTGTCTTCTCCCTCCCTCCCTCCCTGTTTCTTCTCCCTCCCTCCCTGTGTCTTCTCCCTCCCTCCCTGTATCTTCATCCTCTCCCTCCCTGTGTCTTCTCCCTCCCTCCGTCTTCTTGGCTGTCGGACAGACAGACCAGGGTTTTAATTGTGTCCTTTACACTGAGCTGCTATTTCTCACCCTGGTATGATGACCACGGCCTGACCACTGACCTCCACCCCAGCCACTGGACAATATGAGGATGCTGATGGTCTGGAGAACCTAGTCATCTCTGACAAAGTCTATGTTCAAAAAGACGCCCTTTTCCCTACGTAGTGCACTACTTTTGACCAGAGTCCTATGGGCCCATCACCACATTGTGATGGGGTGCCGTTTGGGACTCAGCCCTAGTAATCACTGACTGTAGCCTATTGTTGTCGCAAGGATTTAGTCCCGAAAATGGACGATAAACTCACTTTTTGTGAAGTAAACCATTTTGAAAATGTATAAAGTAGTCTGTAACTGTACTCTGACTATACCAAACATTAGGAACACCTTAAAGTAGTCTGTAACTGTACTCTGACTATACCAAACATTAGGAACACCTTCCTAATGTATATTTTTTGTCTTGCCCATTCATCCTCTGAATGGCACACACACAATCCATGTCTCAATTGTCTTAATGTTTAAAAATCCTTCTTTAACTCGTCTCCTCCACTTCATCTACACTGATGGAAGTGGATTTAACATGTGACCTCAATAAGGGATCATAGCTTTCACCTGGATTCACCTGGTCAGTCTGTCATGGAAAGAGCAGGTGTTCTTAATGTTTTGTCCACTCAGTAGAATCCATACAGTATTTCCCTGCAAAGAGTCATTTTAGAAAAACAGTTTTACAAGGTTGGTTGGAGAACAGAGCTGAGCCTGAGAGAACGAACCACCAGAATAAACCCATGGAAATGTGTCAACTCAAACTGTCAGCACAAGCAGCTCACAGATGTTGTACTGGTCTTTGTTGAACTAACACTTGATGTTGTACTGGTCTTTGTTGAACTAACACTTGATGTTGTACTGGTCTTTGTTGAACTAACACTCGATGTTGTACTGGTCTTTGTTGAACTAACACTTGATGTTGTACTGGTCTTTGTTGAACTAACACTCGATGTTGTACTGGTCTTTGTTGAACTAACACTTGATGTTGTACTGGTCTTTGTTGAACTAACACTTGATGTTGTACTGGTCTTTGTTGAACTAACACTTGATGTTGTACTGGTCTTTGTTGAACTAACACTCGATGTTGTACTGGTCTTTGTTGAACTAACACTCGATGTTGTACTGGTCTTTGTTGAACTAACACTCGATGTTGTACTGGTCTTTGTTGAACTAACACTCAATGTTGTACTGGTCTTTGTTGAACTAACACTCAATGTTGTACTGGTCTTTGTTGAACTAACACTCGATGTTGTACTGGTCTTTGTTGAACTAACACTCGATGTTGTACTGGTCTTTGTTGAACTAACACTCGATGTTGTACTGGTCTTTGTTGAACTAACACTCGATGTTGTACTGGTCTTTGTTGAACTAACACTCGATGTTGTACTGGTCTTTGTTGAACTAACACTCGATGTTGTACTGGTCTTTGTTGAACTAACACTTGATGTTGTACTGGTCTTTGTTGAACTAACACTCGATGTTGTACTGGTCTTTGTTGAACTAACACTTGATGTTGTACTGGTCTTTGTTGAACTAACACTTGATGTTGTACTGGTCTTTGTTGAACTAACACTTGATGTTGTACTGGTCTTTGTTGAACTAACACTTGATGTTGTACTGGTCTTTGTTGAACTAACACTTGATGTTGTACTGGTCTTTGTTGAACTAACACTTGATGTTGTACTGGTCTTTGTTGAACTAACACTTGATGTTGTACTGGTCTTTGTTGAACTAACACTCGATAGCTGCTTTATGGACTGTCGTGTTTTTATCGTACCAAACATTTGTCTGTTTGTTTACATTCCCCTCAGTTGAGTCACACTGTTAATCTTTGTTGGCATGTTCCTCTTGCAGTGAGAGAGTCTGATGTGCAGCGTTTTGGCCCCGAGATCTTCAAGTGGTCGAGTCACTTTCAAAGCCTATAGTTATTTTTCCTAGTGGTTACTGATATTTATATTTGTGGCTAATATTCTCCCCCGCCAGTATTTTTATTAACATGAATAACACTAATATTAGCCTATAGTTTTAGTAAATACACTACATGACCAAAAGCATAGGCATTAATATGGAGTTGGTCCCCCTCTTTGCTGCTATAACAGCCTCCACTCTTCTGGGAAGGCAGTCCACTAGATGGTGGAACATTGCTGCAGGGACTTACTTCCATTCAGCCACAAGAGCATCAGTGAGGTCGGACACTGATGTTGGGCGATTAGGCCTGGCTCGCAATCTGGTTTCCAATTCATCCCAAAGATGTTCAATGGGGTCGAGGTCAGGGCTCTGTGCAGGCCAGTCAAGTTCTTCCACACCGATCTAAATAAATAATTTCTGTATGAACTAAGCTTTGTGCTAGTTGGCATTGTCATGCTGAAACTGGAAAGGGCCTTCTCCAAACTGTTGCCAGAAAGTTGGAAGCACAGAATCCTCTAGAATGTCATTGTATGCTGTAGCGTTAAGATTTCCTTTCACTGGTACTAAGGGGCCAAGTCCGAACCATGAAAAACTGCCCCGGATATTTATTCCTCCTCCACCAAACTTTACAGTTGGCACTGCATTCGGGTTCTTGCGCAGTTGAACAGTTATTGCGCTGATGTGGCTTCCAAAGGCAATTTGGAAATCTGTAGTGAGTGTTGCAACTGAGGACAGATGATTTTTACGCGCTATGTCCTTCAGCACTCAGCTATCCCGTTCTACTGGCTTGTGTGGCCTACCGTTTTGTTTGCAGCTGAGGCGTTGTTGCTCCTAGACGTTTCCACTTCACAATAACAGCACTTGGGGCGGCAGGTAGCCTAGTAGTTAGAGCGTTGGACTTGCAACCAAAAGGCTACCGAAAGGTTGCAAGATCGAATCCCTGAGTTGACAAGGTATAAATCTGTTGTTCTGCCCCTGAACAAGGTAGTTAACCCACTGTTCCTAGGCCATCATTGAAAATAAGAATTTGTTCTTAACTGACTTGCCTAGTTAGATAAAGGTTTAAAAAAACAACTTAAAATAACAGCACTTACAGTTGCCCGGGGCAGAATAACAACACTTACAGTTGCCTGGGTCAGCTCTAACAGGGCAGAATAACAGCACTTACAGTTGCCTGGGGCAGCTCTAACAGGGCAGAATAACAGCACTTACAGTTGCCTGGGGCAGAATAACAGCACTTACAGTTGCCTGGGTCAGCTCTAACAGGGCAGAATAACAGCACTTACAGTTGCCTGGGGCAGAATAACAGCACTTACAGTTGCCGGGGCAGCTCTAAACAGGGCAGAATAACAGCACTTACAGTTGCCTGGGGCAGAATAACAGCACTTACAGTTGCCTGGGTCAGCTCTAACAGGGCAGAATAACAGCACTTACAGTTGCCGGGGCAGCTCTAACTGGGCATCATAACAGCACTTACAGTTGCCTGGGGCAGCTCTAACTGGGCATCATAACAGCACTTACAGTTGCCCGGGGCAGCTCTAAACAGGGCAGAATAACAGCACTTACAGTTGCCTGGGGAAGAATAACAGCACTTACAGTTGACCGGGGCAGCTCTAACTGGGCAGAATAACAGCACTTACAGTTGCCTGGGGCAGCTCTAACAGGGCAGAAATTTGACGAACTGACTTGTTGGAAAGGTGTGCATCCTATGACGGTGCCACATTTGAAAGTCACTGAGCTCTTCAGTAAAGCGATTCTACTGCCAGTGTTTGTTTATGGAGATTACATGGCCCTGTGCTCAATGTTATTCACCTGTCAGCAACGGGTGTGGCTGAAATATCCAAAACCACTCATTTGAAGGAGAGTCCACATACTTTGTATACATAGTGTAGGTACATGCTTATAAAAGTATATGTTGTATACAAATTATATTGGATAATTAGGATGTCAATGTATAATATTGTAACCTAGCACTTGTAAAACCAGTATGTAGGCTAAGCTCTACTGTCGTAGCATGTTGAAGGACAATCACTGATATTTAGCTTAGGCCTAAATAATGTCTGGGCTATTTAATAGGCCTATTAGTTACAATCAGAGGTCATCCATTTTATGGGCGTGACCCAGGTATGCAGAAAGTAGCAGCTTTTCAAGTTCATGTTAGATCTTTTAAATGATGCAAAAGGATTTCTAAGACAAACATTGGGTGAATGACACACCTTGTAAATAGTTAAGAAGGCACCACATGGGGTCCTGGGACTTCAGAGGGGGACAAAATGGAGACGTCTCTCAGACACAATAGCAGTACCACTTCAAAGACTGTCTGGCTGCTGGAGAGAGAGAGACAGAAGAGAAGAGACAGCCAGGATAGAACAATCAACAGAGTAGGTCACATATGTTACAACTCTGGTAGGCTACTGTTGGAATGTCCCAATGGCACCTTATTCGCTATCTAGTGCACTACATTTAAGCAGGGCACTATATAGGGAATAGGGTGCCATTTGGGACGTAACAATAGGCTACTGTGTGAGACTACTTTCTAGGCTACTAAAATTAAGAAGTACCTGAAATTAGTTATGTATAGAGGCAGCTGGTCCAAAAACCTAAAATATAGAGGCCATACCATATGCCTTCCCTGAATATTTGAAAACTGTTTAAATAATGTCTGGGCTATTACATGTATATTTTAGTCATTAGCAGAATCTGTTATCCAAAGCGACTTGCAAATAGTACATTCATTAAATAGCCCTGACATTATTTAGGACTAAGCTAAATATCTGTGTTTGTGCTTCAATAGTCTATTACAGTACAGTTTAACCTACTTACCGGTATTACAACTGCTAGGTTACAATATTCTACATTGATATCTTAATTATCCTATATAATTTATATACAACATATCATTTTATAAGCATGTGCTTATTTACATATATACTATAATAAAAAAAGAGTGTAACGGAGAATATTAGCCACAAAATAGTAATTTCTGTAACCCCCCTAGAGAAATAACCGGGGGTTTAAAAATTAAGACCGCAAAATACAGCCCGGGCTACATCAAAGTCCCAACTTCCATTATTTAAACAGATCCCTAAAGGCATCTTCCGGAATGTATCCCCTTTATTTATTACAGTGTATCAAGTTTCATCTCCATTTGAATATCACTTCAATGTGTTTATTGCCGTCGCGTATCAGCCAATCACAAAGCGAGGACCCGGGCTCCAGCCGTAGAGAGCTGAAGGCGTTGAAAGTGAACCAAGCGCTTGAAGATCGAGAGGCCAAAACGCTGCGCTTCAGACTCTCTCACTGCAAGAGGAACATGCCAACAAAGATTGAAGTGTGACTCAACTGTAGGGAATGTAACAAAGAAACGGTCTACAGTAAAAGTAGATGGTATGTAGCCTAAAGAAGAGGATTTTTTTTTACTGTTTTCCTGACGTTTTCTTTCATGGCAGTTGATTTCACTGAAGAGAAGCGGCACTCGGACTGAAGAGAAGCGGCACTCGGACTGAAGAGAAGCGGCACTCGGACTGAAGAGAAGCGGCACTCGGACTGAAGAGAAGCGACACTCGGACTGAAGAGAAGCGGCACTCGGACTGAAGAGAAGCGGCACTCGGACTGAAGAGAAGCGGCACTCGGACTGAAGAGAAGCGGCACTCGGACTGAAGAGAAGCGGCACTCGGACTGAAGAGAAGCGGCACTCGGACTGAAGAGAAGCGGCACTCGGACTGAAGAGAAGCGGCACTCGGACTGAAGAGAAGCGGCACTCGGAGTTTTGGGGCAATTTTTCTTCCGCCGTATGTGTAGGATACTTTGATGCAGTTTTTAAAAATGCTCTCATTTGGTCGTGTTCTTGTTACTTTCAAAGTGGTTTCTTGACAGCTGTGAAGAGTTTTTAGGAACCTAGGTGCGCTTTTTGGCATTTACCTGGGTTACGTCTCACGGAGTAGGCTATTGAAGCCTTCTTTGGTCCCAAAGACTTTTGAAGGGGTATAGCCAACTCATTGTACGGGATTTTCCATCGGCGAAGAACTGTGACATGGATGCGCTTTTGGGTCTGCACACTTTTTCTGTTCGTAAATGTAAGTGTCATGTCGCTCCTATTCCTGATATACATAGGCTGTAACTCACTAATATATCTCATAGGCTACTGTACAGTTATACACGAACAGATCAATTCCCTCCCTGTTATTTTCTGCTGAGAGTGCAATGTATAGTAACGCACATTACTGTCCAACATGAGGTGAATTCATTATTTAGCCAATCTGCATAAAGTTAATGATTTTGGCTGCATTGTAAACTATGTTGGCATTACGCACGCGCTACATTGTAAACTATGTTGGCATTACTTACGCGCTGCATTGTAATTACATGCATTTATTTGATTTAACCCTTATTTTACCAGGTCATTTGACTGAGAACACGTTCTCATTTACTGCAACGACCTGGGGAGGAGGGGGGTGGTGAATGAGCCAATTGGAAGCTGGCAATGATTAGATGCCTTGCGTCTTGGTTGTGTTACATTGTAATCTAGCCTACTTCTCACTCTACATTGACAATGTTCTGTATAGCTACAGAATGTGACATATTGTCATTATCTACAACTCTCCTGCTTTTACTCAGAGATAAACTCTGTTTTTCTTTTCTGATCTTAGTTTATCTTCCTTACCAATTGATAAGGCTTAGGCTGTATCATAAGTGTGTGTAATTTAAACGTTAATGCAGGTAGTTAAAGTCAAAATAATCCTTTCCACAGCTGGAGACGATGACACTGTGACACTCCATCTCCTTTCAAGTCCAACAGACCCCAGGGCCTGTAGAGGAGAGGAGAGGCAGCATGTCTTGTCATGTTTCCAGGGCCGAACCCTTTCTTCAAGATCAAAGCGCTGGAGATACAACTCCATCAGATCTTAATTCACTCTGCATTCATGTGACCCCGAAAGATATTTATCTGTTTAATGAGGGGATAATAACAACAAACGTTCATTTTAAATGGAAAACAAAGTTTTGTTTCCCAAAACACACCTTTATTTCTATCACAGAGGTTTGTTTGAAAATTTAAAAAACAACTTTTTTTTTTTGGTGAACTTCTCCAATTAGTTTTCTCTGCTTAATATGAATGTTTTTCAAACCTCAATGTATTAAAGATCATTATACTTGTTGTTGAATCACACCGGCCCACTAATGTTAGTGGTGTGATTGTCCAAGGTTCTCTGTTACATTACCAAACTGTATTACAATTCATAGATAGTGCCATAGTCCTTCCTTGCGGCAATTCCTGGTAGAAATGCGTCATGAGTAAAACTATCGCTGCGGTCTGGATGTCCGGAGCAAAGAAATGATAATTTCTCTCAGTCTGTGGCGAGAGAAGGGCGACCCTGTTTGTAACAGAACAGTAAATGTAATTTCCATGTTGACGCTAAGCAGTTTTCTGATTGGTTTCTCTTGAACTCACGACCGCCGCTTTGCTTTCCCACAGCGATCATTTGAGACAGTAAGTCAGCATATTGAGAACTTTAATAAGGAATTGCAGACAGACAGGCAGGCTTACAGTGGCATGACTATTGGTATCCAGTAGTTTGTCATGCTGTTAGGAGGAGATGGAAAGCTCAGCATATTCCCTGACTGGAACAAAACATGGTTAACAAAAAACGTTCCAGATTCCAAACGTTGACCTGCTACTGCTGATGACAGTAATCAGTGTGCAGATTAAAATCATGGACCAATCAGACAGGCAAGCAGCTCTAGCTCCACCCTCCCTACACGTCCCTCTGCCTTAGTGTGTCTGTCCCAAAATGGCACCCTATTGCGTATATAGTGCACTGCCTCCCAAATGGCACCCTATTCCCTATATTGTGCACTACTTTTGACCAGGGCCGATAGGTCCACATTTTGACCAGACTTGCCCAGATAATGAGTCATGGAGGCAATTATGTGCATCCCAAATAGCACCCTATTCCCTATATAGTGCACTACAGGACCTCGATCTACATCTCCTGTTCTTCTGTCTGCTGGACGTCTCAGGGTGGAGGTGGTGGCACCACGCTGCTGTCCTCAGGGTGGAGGTGGTGACACCACGCTGCTGTCCTCAGGGTGGAAGTGGTGACACCACGCTGCTGTCCTCAGGGTGGAGGTGGTGACACCACGCTGCTGTCCTCAGGGTGGAGGTGGTGACACCACGCTGCTGTCCTCAGGGTGGAGGTGGTGACACCACGCTGCTATCGTCAGGGTGGAGGTGGTGACACCACACTGCTGTCGTCAGGGTGGAGGTGGTGACACCACGCTGCTGTCCCCAGGGTGGAGGTGGTGACACCACGCTGCTGTCCTCAGGGTGGAGGGTCAGGGTGGAGGTGGTGACACCACGCTGCTGTCCTCAGGGTGGAGGGTCAGGGTGGAGGTGGTGACACCATGCTGCTGTCCCCAGGGTGTGAGGGCAGGGTGGAGGTGGTGACACCATGCTGCTGTCCCCATGGGGTGAGGGTCAGGGTGGAGGTGGTGACACCATGCTGCTGTCCATGGGTGGTGAGGTCAGGGTGGAGGTGGTGACACCACGCTGCTGTCCCCAGGGTGTGAGGGTCAGGGTGGAGGTGGTGACACCATGCTGCTGTCCCCAGGGTGTGAGGGTCAGGGTGGAGGTGGTGACACCACGCTGCTGTCCTCAGGGTGTGAGGGTCAGGGTGGAGGTGGTGACACCATGCTGCTGTCCCCAGGGTGTGAGGGTCAGGGTGGAGGTGGTGACACCATGCTCCTGTCCCCAGGGTGTGAGGGTCAGGTCAGGGGTGGAGGTGGTGACACCATGCTGCTGTCCCCAGGGTGTGAGGGTCAGGGTCAGGGTGGAGGTGGTGACACCATGCTGCTGTCCCCAGGGTGTGAGGGTCAGGGTCAGGGTGGAGGTGGTGACACCATGCTCCTGTCCCCAGGGTGTGAGGGTCAGGGTCAGGGTGGAGGGAGAGCCCTGCCTCCTGGGGCTCCCCACCCTTTCATGTGCTCATCACTCTGACGTGGAAACTAGTGCTGCTGCAGACAAGGAGTCAAATATCATGTCAAATGGGATCGCACTGCAAAAAGGCCAAAGGGCGGCTTTAGGGAGTGTGTGCATGCATGCTCACGACTGGGTGACTGCACGATTCTGTGTGTACGTGCGCTTCTGTGTACATGTGCTTTGTGTGTATTCACACTTTTGTGTGTGTGTGCGTTGCTTATGTGTGTGTGTTGACGGAGTGACCGTGACAGCCGTGGAGTTCATAGCCCCTTTGAAAGCAGATAGGGCTCCATGGAGGTCTCCTCTCACCAGGGAATCAAGTCCTCTACTACTGAAGTGGAGAGAGCAACTGCGGCCCCTCAACTCTCTCCAGTGGCCCTGGAGCAGACAGATCAGGTCTGTGTGTTCTCTTTCTCATGGTCCTTGAGCCAAGGAGGTGTCGACTGTGTAGGCTGCTTGGCTCTGTATGTAAGCTAGTCCTGAGCTACCACATAACAGTCTGAAAATGGTTTATATAAGCTAGCATATAACAGCACAGTACACAATTATTCTAATATAGTTCATCAAAATTCTAACAAGTCAGCACTTTTTTTGGAACAAGATTCCACTCTGATGTCATATGCAAATCGGGTCACTTTTCATGTTGACTTTCTCAACTGCCTTTTCCTGTTCAGTAGGCGAGTACGGAGACCTTTTACACAAGTCACACATTCCCTCTGAGGTCCATAAATCAGAGCTCTGTTAGTCCCAGTCCTGATTACTGTGGTCATTAAGCCCTGGGCAGGGTGGACGTTTACACACACTACACACGCGCACACACACACACACACACACACACACACACACACACTCCACCCCATGAACTGGTGCACGGAGGGGAATATTTAGCTCTATATTTGGTCAGCACAATAGGAAATGCCAATGGGTCTGGCTCTGCAGAGCAAAGTAGAGCTGAGTGACTCTGTCTGACTTTCTCGTGTGTGTGTGTGTGCGCGTGTGGTGTAACGTGTGTGTGTGGTGCGTGTGTGTTATGTGTGTGTGCGGTTGCCAGTTTCTGGTCTACAGCACGATGAAGCAGCAGTTGGAGACACTACCAGACAGCATCGCTGACACAAAACATTTATAATTCAGTGGATGGGTAATTGTATGTGTGGGGTACAGAGATGAGGTAGTCAATCAAAAATCATGTTAAACACTTATTGCACACAGAGTGAGTCCATTCTACTTATTATGTAACTTGTTAAGAAAATGTTTACTTCTGAACTTATTTAGACTTGCCAGAACAAACGGGTTGAATACTTAATGACTCAAGACATTATGGGGTCTTTTGTTTAGGCGAGTTACACAAAATCTGCATTGAATCCATTTCAAATTCAGGCTGTAAAGCAACAAAATGTGGAAAAGTCATGGGGTGTGAATCCTTTGTGAAGGTGCTGTACGTTCCCAGTTTAAAATGACACCAGTAGACAATGTACACCAGATTGTGTACATGCCCTTTAAGTGCTGAAATATGAAATAGTTTAGTGTAACCAAGCCTTGTAATTTAGGTGCAGGATGACATTTGTTTTAGATGACAGTTAGGCTACAGGAGGTGAACATTATAGGTAATATTCAAGATGTTGTGAAGACCAGCGGCCGTAAACATTCTAAACATGTTAAAGACCAGCGTGCTGCAAACATTCTATAAAATGCTGTAAAACCAGCGTGCTGTAAACATTCTATAAAATGCTGTGAAACCAGCGTGCTGTAAACATGTTGTGAAAACTAGCGTACTGTAAACATTCTATAAAATGCTGTAAAACCAGCGTGCTGTAAACACTCTATAAAATGCTGTAAAAACCAGCATGCTGTAAACATTCTATAAAAATGCTGTAAAACCAGTGCTGTAAACATGTTGTGAAAACCAGCGTGCTGTAAACATCTTCTATAAAATGCTGTGAAACCAGCGTGTAACTGCTAAACATGTTGTAAAACCAGCGTGCTGTAAACATTCTAAATGCTGAAACCAGCGTGCTGTAAACATGCTATAAAATGCTGTAAAAACCAGCGTGCTGTAAACATTCTATAAACCATGCTGTAAAACATGCGTCTGAAAACATTCTATAAACATGCTCTGAAAACCAGCGTGCTGTAGAAAACATGTTGTGAAAAACCAGCGTGCTGTAAACATTCTAAAATGCTCTGAAAACCAGCATGCTGTAAACATTTAGAAAATGCGTGCTGAAAACCAGCGTGCTGTAAAACATTCTAAAATGCTCTGAAAACCAGCGTGCTGTAAACATGTTGTGAAACCAGCGTGCTGTAAACATGTTGTGAAAACCAGCGTGTAAACATTCTAAAATGCTGTAAAAACAGCGTGCTGTAAACATTCTATAAAAATGCTGTAAAAACCAGCGTGCTGTAAACATTCTAAAATGCTCTGAAAACTAGCGTGCTGTAAACATTCTAAATGCTCTGAAAACCAGCGTGCTGTAACACTCAAAATGCCTGAAAACCAGCGTGCTGTAAACATTCTAGTGTCACTTTGTCACCAGTGCCTGTTTTGCTGAACTGGGTTGTCGTCCTCACTGCCGCTCCTGCGGCACTAATCTGGTGAGCACCTTTTGGAGCTCTGCCCAAGCAGATCACTGATTGGCTTCTGACATGTTGTGAGATACGTCACATGATCCCGGGCTCTGACCTCTGGGCTGATTTCTGCCATGGAGCCTCGGAAAGCTCTGGCTCAACGGTCAGTGCTTGTGCATTCCAATCGAACCCTATAGGACTCTGATCAGTGCCAGTGCACCAGAGTAGGGAATAGGTGTATTTGTAAACACACGAATGTTGAAAGAGTACAAGCCATTAGTCAGTGCCTCACACACACCCTCACTGTGATGGTCACTGGCCATTTAAGCATTTTCAAGTCATTTAGCAGACACTCTTGTCCAGAAAGCGATTTCTCTACAGTCAGTAGTTGTGCTTGAGACATTTCTATCCAGAGTGATTTACAGTCAGTAGTTTAGCAGAGACTCTAATCCAGAGGGATTTACAGTCAGTAGTTATTTAGCAGACACTTCCAATCCAGAGCGATTTACAGTCAGTAGTTATTTACAGTCAGTACATTTAGCACACTTGTCCAGAAAGTGATTTACAGTCAGTAGTTTACAGACACTTTATACCCAGAGTGATTTACAGCCGTGTTATTTAGCAGAGACTCTAATTCAGAGGTTTACAGCCGTGTTGTTTAGCAGAGACTTATCTGCAGGGATTGAGCAGTCAAAAGTGTTATTTAGCAGACACTTCATTCAGAGTGATTTATAGTCAGTAAAGCAGACTCTCTAATTCAGAGTGATTTCTATAATCAGCAGTTAGTTATATTTGTCCAGAGTGCTTAAAGGCACATTTGGTTCCGTATGATTTACAGTCAGTGCTATTTAGCAGACCCCAACTTAGGATTTATTTAGCAGACACTTCAGGCGATTTACAGTCAGTAGTTTAGCGCACACTCTAATCCATATTGATAATCGACAGCATCAACTGCAAATCACATATCACAGTGATAAGATAACACAGCTCACTAAAGAGGACGCTGAGATAAATGGTTCGCTGAAATCGCCTCACTGGCCTCGACGTAGACCTGTGCAGCTGAGTTCACATGTGCCAGCCTACACGGCACGCTTGGTGCTGCTGGAGCCTCTCCTTTCCTCGTGATGTTGTTCTTGAATGAACACCTTTTCCTTCAGTTGTTGTTGTTCTGGAATGAAACGCACCCTCCTTTCCCCTCAAAGCTGTTCTCTTCTAGTGGTGAATTACCAGTGCAGACTGAAACATCAAACACCAAATGTCAAGGGCTGCCTGTCACAACAAAGTGAATTTCATACAAGCCCCAAAATAGTTATATTTCATTAAATAAACTAAGTAAAAATGTCAAATTGAAAGTAACACACAAGTGCTGGCGTACAGGGTTGCAGGTAATTCTGTAATATTTGAAGACACGTCATAGCCACATTTCCGGTAATCTTTCTGTCTGGCTACCAGGAATGTTGATCTGCTTGTGTGCTCTATTACGCTCACGGAGAACGTGATCAAATACTGTCTGGAATACTGGTGTCATATAGCACAAGCGAAAGCATGCGCTTCTAGTCATCTGGCTTGTTGGCAGTTGCGATTGCTTTCAGTTCATATACACACATCCGACGAAAATGTATTGCAGTATTCACTGTCTTTCAGTACAGCTTGATGGTGCTGCCTGTGGGAATAGCGGATTTTATAGCTTACCCGGATAGCGTCTCGAAAGTGGCGAGCTTGGCCTTGCCAGGTGCAGATGTTGCCTGTAATCCATGGCTACAGTGAGCCGCAGGCCAGCTACCGTGGGGACGATCGCAGATGCATTCATACACGAGCCTGTAACCGAGGTGGTATACTGGCGCCATTGATGAATGAAGAACAGCGCTCCCAGTTCAGCAAGCAGCAGTCTCTGTAGCTCCCGATCACTGGCATGGTGTGTGTGTGTGCTTGCGCAGCTCATGCAGGCATTCCTCAGGTGCGTTGTCCCTCAGTGTTGGGCTCAAGCAATCCACATGTTGACACAGCTGCTTGAGCAGACAGTCGGAGACAGCGGGCCAATGGCACCCTAGTTCCTTTGTCGCAGACAATTACTTTGACCAGAACCCATTGGCCCTGGTTAAAAGTACCATACGAAATAGGGTGCCATTTGGGAGTGAGTCAGGTCCAGAGGGCTGTTTGCCGTTAGCAGAGGTTGCTGTTAGACACTGTTGCCCTGCTCCACCTCAGGCCCAGGAGCGGGATGGTTAGTGAACACCAGCCTCAACATGGGCTGGGCCAGATGCCTGACTGCTTTAGAGGAGGGTCTTGATGGGAGAGTGTGTGTGTGTGTGTGTGTGTGTCCCCAGACATGGAGGAGGCTTGCCGGGAGGGCGAGCCGACACACACACACGCCTGCAGGGCTGGGTCAGCGCTCCCTCAGCCACACATGCAGCTACTGCGGGGCTATTCGACGCTTCGGGGCTACAACGTCTCCTCCTTTCGCCTCTCCTCCCTCTCCCCACCTCTTCACCGTGTTCGAGGACAAGAGACACACACACACAGATTATACTGTCATTCACACTCATGTGTGGGAATGTGTCAATGTGGAGGAAATTCTACTCTTCCTTCTCACTAGTGTTTTCCTTCTCCTTGTTTTACATTCATGATGCTTCAGCTGAATAGCACCTGCCATTGAAGGCACTGACTAAAGCCAGCCCAATCAGACTGCCTTTAAATCAGACTGCCTTTAAATCAAAGCTGTCTGGACAGCCAGCCTGATTGAGCTGCAGCCAGTCTCTTACAAGTCTGACGCCAGCCCGAAGCCAGTCTGATAGCCAGTCTTCTTTAAAAGCCAGCTCCGATGGTGCCAGCCCGATTTGCCAGCCTGGATTGCCCGATTTAGCTGCCCGGATTTAAGTTGTGTCTGATAGTCCTCTGCCGGGCCGGGTTTCCAGTCTCAGGGAATGCCCGATGTATCCCTCATGTTTAACCACGCTCAAAGCGCACCCTGCCTCTTATAGAAGGCACTATTATCGGCGATTTATGGTCCAATGCAGAGCCCCATATAGGAATAGGTGCCATCTGCCTGCTCCACCCCTCCATACTGCCGGGTGATGTGCCGCCACCTTCTGACAGAGAGCCAGATCAAAATATAAAAATACTATTTTCAATATGCCTCACCTCTCTCACCCCCACCTCGGCCAGGGAGGCAGGCGGTAAGTGTGTGTATTTGATTTCCTGATTTGTCATTGAGGTCTTATTTTTGAGTCTCGTTGGTGGGAACTGCCTGGCCTGACAGAGCCAGCTGGAGAGAGATGCTTGTGCTCTTACTCCTCCAGCCCATAGCTTGTCACCATAGTTTCATCATGTCTTAACAGGCCAGCCCGATTGTGCCAGCCTGATTTAAAGCCAGCCTGATTGGCAGTCTGATGCAGGCAGTCTGATTTAAAGGCAGTCTGATTTAAAGGCAGCTCCGTACAAAGCCTGATTGAAGGCACTGCTTATAATTTAGAATGTCTGATACCAAAGAAGCTTGTCACCATAGTTTCATCATAAATCTGGAACATCTGGTGTGTTGGCTGTCACCACAGCCTATCATGTCTGAACATATCTGAGTGTGTTGCTTGTCACCATACTTCATCCCAACATATTTGTGCTGTTGTCACCGAAGGTTTCATCATAGTTTGAACATGTGTTACACTTAGCATCATCGGCTGGATCTATAAAAGAGTTCATCACCAGTACTGCAAGCACGAGCAACACTATCTAGCCCATCTCACTGATGCTGTTAACTGTTTTGTTTCTCCTCTTTCCAGGCTCCTGAGATTTCCAAATAAAGGGCAGCTCAGCCAGTCAGGAGCAAAATTGCAGCCCTCAGGCATGGGGTGGGAGGTAGAGGATGGAAGTGACACCAAGTGCCGTCTGGGCTGAGGTCATGGAGGCAATACGGCTGCATGCTGCTGCAGCATGCCACCAGTAGACATACAATCAGTAGCATACATAAACACGTAGAGATACAGCTCAAACAGCCTATGGCCTGTATGTTCTAGAAATGCCTCCTCATCGACGGCCTTCCTCGCGCGCGCCGGCAGAGCCGACCTTCCTGAGGCGCCACAGATACCGTGATGATCAGCACTTGCTTCCGTGGCGGATGGGGAAGAAAGGCTTCCTCGCACATGTGACGCGGCTGCAGGGGGCGGTGAGGCTCTGTGCTTGGCCTGCTCAGAGAGAAGAAGGATACTCGTGCCAGGCCCGCTCAGTGCCTGACACTGAGGCGGGAGATCAGCCTGCCAGCCAACTTGACCACCCGCATGGGTGCAGCAGTGTGGGTGCAGTGTGCAGGATCTGTTGACCAGGCAGACATTGATAAACCGACCCATTGAATGATGGAAGACGGTGCCAAAGTCACCGAGTTCTCAGTACTGCCACCCTTGTTCATGGAGTTTTATTGCCAGTGCTCACTTATACAGGTTGTCAGCACGGCGTGGTTGAAATAGCTGAATCCACTCATTTGAAGGGGTGTTCACATACACATATACAGTAGCCTCATGCCACAGCTCCCCCAGAGAGGGAGGGAGGAGGAAGTTAACACTGTAACACTTGAGGAGTCATTGTGGTGTTCAACAGAGAAAACACTTGCGCGAATAGAGCTGGAGCCGATGGCCTGACATTTCACACAGACCCTGTAGCCTGGCCTCAACATAGTGGGCGCTCACCGCCTGGGCTCCATCAAGCCAATGTGGCCTGAGCCGAGACCCGGAACAATAGTTCGCCCACCTCATCACTGCACAGAGTCAGGCCTGAGTCGCACTGGGATCTCGTGGTTTGCCAGGAAGGAAGGCGAGGGGTTTGGGGCTGAGTCATTCGGGAGTATGAGGTTTGGGGTGACTGAGTCAGGGGCCCTGCAGAAGCGAGGGCAGGGAGTGGTTTTGGGTGACTGAGTCAGGGCCAGAGAAGCTGATAAGGAGGGTTTGGGGTGACTGAGTCTGCCGAGAGCGAGTAAAGGAGGTTAAAGAGGTTTATTTGTGGATAGGCGAGCAAGGAGGGCTTGGGGGTGACTAGTCAGGGCCGCAGAAGCGAGCAAGGAGTGGGTTGGGGTGACAGTCAGGCTGTAGAGCGAGGGGCGAGGGGCTTGGGGGCTGATCAAGGGCTGTAGAAAGGGGTAAAGAGGCAACGTAGGCTGACTGTCACAGGCTGGGATGACAGGCTCGCGCTAATGCCGGGATTAAATTTAAGGTCAGCATCACATCTCAGATAGCTGGTGCGCCATCGTCATGCCACTGCCTGTGACTGTGTGACCAGGCATTTGCATCGTCTCGTGGTAGGGCTCCTCACATCCTACACAGTCAGCTGACTTCATTACAAAAAAGACAAAGCCAATGTAGATGGCACAGCCCTTGATTTGATGTTGGAGACAGATAGGACAGGGCAGAGTGTTGAGACAGGAGGACAAAGAGTGGCACAGGGATAGGACAGTGGCATAGCGACAGGGATAGACAGGGCAGGCAGGCTTACTGGGACAGACAGGCAGATATGGGGCGTGAGCCGGGAGCAGTGGAGGCCAGGGCAGATAGCATAGATGGGGACAGGGCAGATATATGATGCAGACAGAGACGGGGATAGACAGATAGTGGCTGGAGACGGGGATAGACAGGGCAGAGGTGAGTTGGAGGCGGGAGGATAGGCAGATATGCTGAGACGGGGAGCAGGATTGTGGCAGACATGGGGATGGAGACGGGGACAGACAGGGCAGATGGGGCTGGGAGACGGATAGGACAGGGCAGATATGCTGGAGAGGGGAGGACAGGGCACGAGTGATGGAGACGGACAGGGCAGATATAGGCTGGGAGACGGGATGGGTGAGCTGGTGGCTGGGAGAGGGGGATGGAGGATTGCATGATAGTGAGCCAGGCAGATATAGTTGAGACGGGGATAGGCAGATGCGGGTCATGCGGCCCCCTTCTATTCCAAGTGCCTCTTCATGCCCAGTGGTCAACAGTCTTCCCATCTCTCCAAACCACAGATGGGCAGCCCACATCCTGCTCCGCCCCGAGCCTGACGGGCTCTCTGCCGCCGCCTGCTCGGGTTAGGGTGAATGATGGGCAGTGAGTGCCAGCCCCTGCCCTTTGAGTGAGCGAGCAGCTCAGCTCCCTGGGATTCGCCCTCAGATGACAGAAGCAACACATCCCGGTCTGCTTAGCTCAGCCTTCTGCTGCTGTGGTGGCCTGAGGCTGAGCCACGCTGTCGCTCCTCATTGCTGCATCTAACCACACTTGCTGAGCTGGTGTGAAGCATTGGTTGAAGAGTTACTAAATGCTTGCAACCTCGGGAGCCGTCGCCGTGTATTTTCAGTTATAGGTTGTGACGATCTCTGCCATGTTTTATAAAGAGTGCAAACGCATTCATGTGCCCAGTCGTGATAAGCAGAGCAGGCTGCTGAGGCCGCGGCTGCAGAGCTGGGGACGCAGCTCCTGAAGGAGAAAATCAGAGTGTGCCCTGACCACACAGCCTGCAGGATGGCCAGCCACAAAGGTGGGTCAACCAACAGCCACGACTACACCACACTGTCTCACTGCACCACTGCCGTCAGTGAGAACAGAAGCCCAAGTTAAATACATAGTCTCCTGGGTCTCTCCATGCAGTATACATTTGAGCATTTATCAGACACTCATCCAGAACAACTTACAGATGCCTTGGCTCTTCTCACATTATAACTGCTGAATGGAGACAGATCTACTCAGGCCTGTTGTGCCTCTACTCCTCAGGTAGCAGGGATTGCAATGCCTGTACACACCTGCCTCTCACAGAGGAGGCTGCCTCCAGGAAGGGAGTCGCAGAGGCCTCGAGGTCTCTGGGCCGCTGGGCTGCTTGAGCCCGAGCAGATGGAGCACGGCTGAACACCCTCCTTTCAACTCGCTCAGCAGGAGGCTCCACTCCTGTGGCTGGCTCGCACGGCAGCCAGTCGCCGCCGCCTGCCCTGCCCAGGGGTACCAGGCTGAGAGTTTGCGATTAAATGGCACTCCCACCCCAGCAGCGCACTACTGTACAGTCAAAGTAGCACTGGGGTGCCAGAAAGCCTTCCTTTCATGAGCCTGATAAGACAAGTGCTAGCTCATTAGAACAAACCAGCAGTGCACTGAACCGGGAGCGCCACTGAACTTGAACAAGTTTCCTTCGTTTTAAACATATTGTGCCAGTGCCTGACGGTCATTTATTCTCAGGACATAGAGAGATGGATGGGGCACTGTGGGGAGGATAGCATGCCAGGGGAGTGCATTTGACTGCCTCATGCTCAGACATTTGAACTGAAGAGGACAGTGGAGTAGCCAGCGTTGAGCTGGTTCGATCCTCTACTGGAAATGTACAGTAGCATTCACCATTCTTCCAGCATAAGATATACACATACTAGGTGGACCTGCTCAAAGCTGCTTAGGAATGGGCATACAGCGTCGTCAGATGACCATTACTCGGTCTCCTGGTTTTGCAGCAATGATGCAACAGCATGGGAATACTTCCAGGGAATACTCCTTACAGCTTAACAGTACTTGCTCATACAATATCAGTCGTGAATTTTAAGATCTGTGTCATTTTTGATCACAGCATTCGTCAGAGGTACAGAGCAGCTTCAAGAGAGGGGGCAATGCAGTCCTCTTGACTGAGATTTATGATGACTCTTCAGCCCTCCATCTTAAAGACATTAGAGGCTCACCGTGATGTACTATAGCTTGTTAATGCTCTTCCTATCATGTGGTGGCTGGCTATCCAGAACACATCGTTATGTACCACTCATTTGCTCATATTGTGGACAATATGGTGTTTTCTTGACGTTGTTTCATAATAAATGCTTTTTTGAAGTGTGAGTGAGTGAGAGGAATGGTGCCTTCTGCTTGTTGTGTTACATGCCTCTGACAAGAACAGTGGTTTTCAAATACCTCGACGGTGCGCAGCCACTGCTCTGTGGTGTTTATTCTGAGACGGTCGCCCAGTGCCTGTCCAGTCACCCACTGAACAGGGTAAAATTTTGTGGTCACAATGAGCGGTCATGCGAGTATGGAAGACTTATTTACAGTTGAAGGGGAGCCAAGATAGCCACTTATTGTCAGTTCACCACTCACAACTTTCTTGTTATCAAACCAGTTTTGGCAAAGTTGTCAGGACACTTTGCAGACACAAGTCATTACAACATTGTTTACAGATGATTATTTCACTTATATCACCAGGGTCAGAGCAGCTTGGAATGGCGCTTGTAGCTGTTGACAGGCAACCGATCATCACAACTGGAGAAGAGTACCCAGATGTGAGTTGCGCTTCCGCATCCATGGAAAATTCTTAAAGAAACAGATAAATATTTTTAGACTCCAGTCAGGCTCACCCTGGCAGGCTCAACTGCGCCACGCCATCTGTACAAACACAGGCAAGTAAGGGCGCAGCCATTGCGCCAGGAAGCATGTTTGTCTCCCTAGAGTTTAACGCATGAGTGCAACAATCCCAGAATACCAGGCTCAGAAGCATGCTGGAGAGGCAAAAGTGTCTATATCCAAAACTATTTGCGTCGATAATGTCGCCACCAGCCCAAAATCACCATAAAAACACTATGCTTGCACCGCACATTGGGGGCAAGATTGCACTTTTTGAGAAATAACCTGGAGTTCGAGAACATAGCTGGTGTGGTTGGCCATACGACCACGCGCAGCGGACAAAGGTAAGCCGAGAGCAATCACTCACTCTGCCGCAGGCGTGGTGGGTGGCAGCATCACGTGTGGCACAGGGGGAATCTCGCACTCTCAAAATAGATGGCATCATGAGGACGGAAAATGATGTGGATATATTGAGCAACATCCACATCAGTCAGAGCAGCTGGTCGCAATGGGTCTTCCAGTTCGACATTGGGTATGGTGGCGGGTCGAAAGCGAGTGACAACAGTCAGCAATCTGGAGTGCCAAAGCTCCCGACTCACTCCCATAGAACATTTGTGGGCAGAACTGAGGGCTGGAAGTAGCAGCGAGGCCTACGCGACTACAACAGCAACAAGGTACTGTCACATAGTGGCACGCTGTCAAACACTGGTAACCTATATTGGTAATGACAAACATCTTTGAACATTTCACACCTGTAATAAGGGTACCGACAAGGGCGACAGTGAATTTTTACTGACAATGTCACCGGCGAAAACCGAGTTTAAACTTCCATCCTCTTCTCACAGGCCGTGAGGATTGAATGTGAGGGACTCCTAATCCTCCCCATTAGCGACGTGAGGGACTCCATTTGTCCTCCCCATTAGTACACGTGAGGAGACTTCCACAACCTCTGAGTTGAAAATGGAGGAGACTTCCATTTAATCCTCTCCATTAGTACGAGTGAAGACCCCCATTTAATTTCCCCATAGTACTGAATTGAGACATATCCCTCCCCATTGTGCTGGAATATGGCCTCATACTAGAAATGTTAATTTGCTTTTCCTCACGTAACAGAGGGTACATATGGAGATGTCATACACTTGCTAGTTACTGGCAT
>NW_024609519.1:45000-75000 GCF_018296145.1 Oncorhynchus tshawytscha
ATTTGCACTTTTCGCACCAAAGTACGTTCATCTCTAGGAGACAGAACGCGTCTCCTTCCTGAGCGCAATGACGGCTGCGTGGTCCCATAGTGTTTATACTTGCTTACTATTGTTTGTACAGATGAACGTGGTACCTTCAGGCGTTTGGAAATTGCTCTCAAGGTTGAACCTGACTTGTGGAGGTCTAAAAATATTTATCTGATTTCTTTAGATTTTTCCATGATGTCAAGCAAAGAGGCACTGAGTTTGAAGGTAGGCCTTGAAATACATCCACAGGTACTCCTCCAATTGACTCAAATGATGTCAGTTTGCCTATCAGCAGCTTCTAAAGCCATGACATCATTTTCTGGAATTTTCCAAGCTGTTTAAAGGCACAGTCAACTTAGTGTATGTAAACTTCTGACCCACTGGAATTATGATACAGTTAATTATAAGTGAAATAATCTGTCTGTAAACAATTGTTGTAAAAATTACTTGTGTCATGCACAAAGTAGATGTCCTGACCGACTTGCCAAAACTATAGTTTGATAACAAGAAAGTTGTGGAGTGGTTGAAAAATGAGTTTTAATGACCCCAACCTAAGTGTATGTAAACTTCCCACTTCAACTGTAAATAGAAGTCTTCCATACTTTCCTCTGACATGACCACATACTTGTTTCATTTATGTTACAAGTCACACCCCTGTTCAGTTAGGTGACTGAGACAAACAAAGACGGCCATTGATTATCTCCAGAATAAACTACCACAGAGCAGGTAGCTGCTTGCTTTTACGTCCGGGTAGGACAGAAACCACTGTTCTTGTCAGAGCATGTAACACAACAAGCTCAGAGAGCACCGTTTCACTCTCACTCACTCACACCTTCAAAAGCATTTATTATTATGAAACAACGTCTTAGAAAAACACACACCATGACATTACAATATAGACAAGAATAAGTGATTGATTGTTACATAACGATAATGTTCTGGATAGCCAGCCACACCAGAAACCATGATAGGAGAGAGGCAGTGATTAGCAAAGCTGATAGTACATCACTGATTTGAGGCCTCCCAATGTCTTTAAGATGGAGGAGCTGAGAGAGAGTCATCATGCATCCTCAGTCAAAGAGGTTTGCGATTGCCCCTTCATGCTTGAAAACCTTTCTAACACTATATTACAATGAATGTATGATCAAATATTTACAAAGGTCTTAAAATTCACGACTGATTGTTAATATGAACAGAATGCCTTTATTTCATGTAAAGAATATTCTACAGAGTATTTCATTCCCATGCCTGTTCAGTTAGTTACAGTCAGCTGTTGTGCATCCTCCTCACATTGCTGCAAAACAAATCAGGGATGAGAGTGGATCCTTCTGACATTGCTGCAAATAAATACCCATTCCTAGAACGCTTGGGCAGATTATACACAAGTATGGTAATATATATATATATATATATACTGGAAGAATGGTGGATATACTGTACATTTCCAGTAGAGGATGAACCAGCTCAACGAGCCAGCAACAACACTTCCACTGTCCTCTTCAGTTCAAATGTCTGAGGCATTATGGGGCAGTCAAGAGTACTTCCCCTGGCATGCTATGCCATCCCACTGGGCGAGAAGGAGAGCTGTTTGCCCCATCCATCCTCTCCTATGTCCACAAGGGTCGTATTCATTAGTACACACCGCAGCAGTATGTTTCGCAACGGAAAACAAACATTTCTTATTGGTTCAAGTTCAGGTCGTCACTCCCTGATTCAGTCCGTTTTCTTGCGTTTGGTTCCTAATGAATGCCACCCAGTCTTATCAGGCTCATGAGGAAGGCTCTGTGGCACCCTACATAGTGCACTACTTTTGACCTTTAGCTTACCAGTAGTGCACTATATAGGGAATAGGGTGCCATTTGGGACCAAAACCATGGCTCCTTCCTCAGACCACAGACACCCCCTGGGCAGGGCAGGTGAGGGCGGCGGCTACGTCGGGCCTCTCGATGCGGGCCAGCGCCGAGCACAGAAGCCCCAGAGTGGAGCCCTCCTGCTGAGCCCAGTTGGAAAGGAGGGTGTGTACAGGGGCCTCGCCGTGCCCAAACAGGTCCATCTGCTCGGGCTCGTAGCCCAGCGCGGCCCCCAGGGTCCTCCAGGAGCCTCTGCGGCTCCCGCTCCCCTCCTGGAGCAGACGCTCCACCTCCTCCTGTCTGTGGGGGGGCAGGTTGATGTACAGACGGCCGTCCTGCTTACTGTCCCTCTTACTACCTGAGGGTAGAATACACAACAGACACAGATCGTCACAAGTCCATTCAACAGTTATAATAGATGAGAAAAGCCAATAAGAAAAGACGTCTGTAAGTTGTTCTGGATGAGAGTGTCTGATAAATGCTAAATGTGCTCTACATGGAGAGAGATTGGAACATGTATTTAACTTGGGCTTCTGTTCTCACTCAGGTAACAGTGTAGTGCAGTGAGGTTAATTGTGGTGTAGTCGTGGCTGTTGGTTGTTACCTTTACTTGGCTGGCCATCCTGCAGGCTGTGTGAGTCCAGGAACACTCCGCTGTCACTGTGGAGTTTTTCTCCTTCAGGACACGTCCCCAGCTCTGCAGCGCGAGCTTTACTCAACGCCTGCTTCTGCTTATACGACGTCCAGCTGACGAGACATGGGAGGAAATACGTTTACACTCTTTACTAAAACATAACAGGATCATTTGTATCACAACCTATAACAGAAATACACGACGGCAATCGAAAGGTTTGCAAACAATTCTCCACCCCGTCATGCATTTAACAACTCCCTCCAGCCAATGCTCACACCAATGCAATGCTTCAAGTGTGGAGGATCAGGATGCAGCCAATGAGACGGCAGCGTGTCTCCTGTCAACTCACCACTTGTAGGCGACGTAGAGCAGCAGGCCCAGCACCACAGCAGCCAGAACAGATACGTAGACCAGGATGTGGTTGCTTCTCCCATCATCCTGAGGGGTGAATCCAGGGGCCCTGGGGGCTGCTCCTCCTCCAGGGGCAGGGCTGGCCTCCTCTCCATCATTCACCAACCCTAACCCGGGCAGGCGAGGAGCGGCCAGAGGGCCGTCAGACTCAGGGGGACGAGACAGGATGTGGAGCTTCTTATCTGTTGGTTGGAGAGAGATGGGAGACTGTTGATTAGAGAACCACTGAACCATGAAGGAAACACTAAGGATAGAAGGGGGCCACTTGACATATCTGCCCTGTCCTTATCCCCGTCTCAACATATCTGCCCTGTCCTTATCCCCGTCTCAACATATCTGCCCTGTCCTTATCCCCGTCTCAACATATCTGCCCTGTCCTTATCCCCGTCTCAACATATCTGCCCTGTCCTTATCCCCGTCTCAACATATCTGCCCTGTCCTTATCCCCGTCTCAACATATCTGCCCTGTCCTTATCCCCGTCTCAACATATCTGCCCTGTCCTTATCCCCGTCTCAACATATCTGCCCTGTCCTTATCCTCAACATATCTGCCCTGTCCTTATCCCCGCCTCAACATATCTGCCCTGTCCTTATCCCCGTCTCAACATATCTGCCCTGTCCTTATCCCCGCCTCAACATATCTGCCCTGTCCTTATCCCCGTCTCAACATATCTGCCCTGTCCTTATCCCGTCTCTACATCTATCTGCCCTGTCCTTATCCCAGTCTCTACATATCTGCCCTGTCCTTATCCCAGTCTCTACATATCTGCCCTGTCCTTATCCCCGTCGCTACATATCTGCCCTGTCCTTATCCCAGTCGCTACATATCTGCCCTGTCCTTATCCCTGTCGCTACATATCTGCCCTGTCCTTATCCCTGTCGCTACATATCTGCCCTGTCCTTATCCCTGTCTCAACATATCTGCCCTGTCCTTATCCCTGTCTCAACATCAAATCAAGGGCCTTGACACATCTACCATTGGCACAATGTTTTTTTGTAATAAGTCAATGACTGTGTATAGAATGTGAGGGCTTTCCTACCTACAGTTGATGCAAACACACAGTCACACAGTCCCAAACAGTGAACATATTTGATAACACTACCAGCTATCTGAATAATGATCTTGTTGCCAAATTTAATCCAGCAGTAGTAGTCTGTGAGGGCCTGTCAGCTCCCAGCCCCCTCTGACCCAGTCAGCTACCAGCCCCCTCTGACCCAGTCAGCTACCAGCCCCCGACCCAGTCAGCTACCATCCCCTGACTCAGTCAACCCCCCCTTGTCTTTACCCCTTTCTACAGCCCTTGACTCAGTCAACCCCCCAAACCCCTCCTTACTCCTTCTACAGCCCCTGACTCAGTCACCCCCACCCCAAACCCCTCCTTACTCCTTCTACAGCCCCTGACTCAGTCACCCCCCAAACCCCTCCTTACTCCTTCTACATCCCCTGACTCAGTCACCCCCCAAACCCCTCCTTACTCCTTCTACAGCCCCTGACTCAGTCACCCCCCAAACCCCTCCTTACTCCTTCTACAGCCCCTGACTCAGTCACCCCCCAAACCCCTCCTTACTCCTTCTACAGCCCCTGACTCAGTCACCCCCCAAACCCCTCCTTACTCCTTCTACAGCCCTGACTCAGTCACCCCCCAAACCACTCCCTACTCCTTCTACAGCCCCTGACTCAGTCACCCCCCAAACCCCTCCTTACTCCTTCTACAGACCCTGACTCAGCCCCCCAAACCCCTCCTTACTCCTTCTACAGCCGGCCCATTTTAGGATCAAACACGACTGGGGACTCCCCTGACCTCTATCTACAGTGTCAGATGGGGTGACCTGTGTGTGTTCAGATGACCAGTCTCCTGGGGAGATCCAGGCCACTAGACCAAGGCTTGGTCATTTGGAGCCGGTGAGGGGTTACCATGTTGGGGTCACCAATGTGCCAAGGCCCTGGGGTCTGGTGTGGGGGTAGTTATATTGTCAGGCCCTTTTTAAGAGCTGTCGGCTCCAAGCCATTTGACTGCAGCACTTAAGAGTGTTTTCTCTCTGTTGGACTGTGCTCATGTTTCCTCAAGTGTTGCTAAGTGTTCAGATTAGGTGTGGGTACAGGTGTTGGCCACATGTCTCCTCCCTCCCTCCCTCTCTCTCTCTAAGGGGCTTTATTGGCATGGGAAACATACTTTTGTATATATAGTGTATGTGGACACCCCTTCAAATGAGTGGATTCAGCTATTTCAGCCACACCCGTTGCTGACAACTGTATAAAATTGAGCACACAGCAATGCAAACTCCATAGACAAAAATTGGCAGTACTGAAGAACTCAGTGACTTTCAACGTGGCACCGTCATAGGATTCCATCATTCCAATAAGTCAGTTTGTCAAATGTCTGCCCTGGTCAACTTTAAGTCCATACACACACACCCACACAGAGACGCACCCATGCAGAGGGTGTCAGAGTTGAGCTGGCAGGCTCTGATCTCCACCTCAGTGTCAGAGCACTGAGAGCAGACCTGGCAGGGCTTGATATCACTCTTCTCCTCTGAGAACGTTCCTGGGCGACATGGTTGGCACTGGGTGTTCCCCTGGGCACCACAGAGCCTCACCACCCCCTCGCCACGTCCACACATGGTGCAGGCGGCACACAGCCCTGCCGCACTCTTCCCATCCCGCCACAGGTAGAAGTGCTGGTCACAGTCACAGTGGGTATCCTGGGTGGCGCTGCAGGAGGTCAGCTCTGGGATGCCAGCCGGGCAGCGGGCACAGGGGAGGCACGGGGAGAGACCGTCTGATGAGGAGAACATTCCTAGAACATACAAGGTATAGGTGATTTGAATGTATCTCACAGTGTTATCAGTATGTATGTACTATAGTTGTATGTCTACTGGGGGAATGGCATAAGCAACAGCATCTCAACCGTATTGCCTCCATGACTCACCCTCAGGGCAAGGCTGGCACTTGGTGTCCTCCATCCCACACTCTACCTCCACCCCATGGCCTGGAGGACACGGGCTACAGCACTCCCCTGACTGGCTGAACTGCCCACTGACACAGGCATCTCCCAGGGCAACCTGGAAGGAGAAACAAAACAGTTAGCTTAGCATCAATTATCAGATAGATAGATAGTGATTTATTTATCGGTGCTGCAGATGCCAGTGATGAGGGAACTCTTTTATAGATCAAACCGATGAGTGCTAAGTGGTTGACAAGCCAACACATAGATATGTTCAAGACTATGATGGAAACTATGGTGACAAGCCAACACATAGATATGTTCAAGACTATGATGGAAACTATGGTGACAAGCCAACACATAGATATGTTCAAGACTATGATGGAAACTATGGTGACAAGCCAACACATAGACATGTTCAAGACTATGATGGAAACTATGGTGACAAGCCAACACAGGGATACATCAGACATTCCTAAGGGCTTATAGAGCCCAGTGCAGCCTAGCAGGAGGGACTGGCTTCAATCAGACTGCCTTTAAATCAGACTGCCTTTAAATCAGACTGCCTTTAAATCAGACTGCCTTTAAATCAGACTGGCTTTTAATTAGACTGGCTATGTTCAAGACTATGATGGAAACTATGGTGACAAGCCAACACATAGACATGTTCAAGACTATGATGGAAACTATGGTGACAAGCCAACACATAGACATGTTCAAGACTATGATGGAAACTATGGCGACAAGCTATGTTTGGAGGAGTAAGAGCATCTCTCTCAGCTGGTCTCAGTCAAGGCCAGTCCAGTTCCACCAACCAAAGACTCAAAAATAAGACCTCAATGTTCATGTAGAAATCAGGAAATCAAATACACACACCCCTTTGCCTGCCTCGACATCGGATGGAAAGAATGGGGAGAAGGTGGGCGTATTGAAAATAGTATTTTTTAAAATATTTTGATCTGGCTCTGTTTTCAGAGTGCTGAGCGCTTATCTGCCCCGGCCGGGTAATGGAGGGGCCAGACTGAGGCCCAGATGGCACCCTATTCCCTATATGGGGCTCTACATTGGACCAGGGTCTATAGGGCTCGCCGGGCTCTGCTCAAAAGTAGTGCACTCTATAGGGAATAGGGTGCCTTTTGGGAGGCAGCCCCAGTGTGTGTTAAACATGAGGGATACATCAGACATTCCTAAGGGCTTATAGAGCCCAGTGCAGCCTAGCAGGAGGGACTGGCTTTAATCAGACTGGCTTTAAATCAGACTGGCTTTAAATCAGACTGGCTTTAAATCAGACTGGCTTTAAATCAGACTGGCTTTAAATCAGACTGGCTTTTAATCAGACTGGCTTTAATCAGACTGGCTTTAAATCAGACTGGCTTTAAAGAAGACTGGCTTTAAAGAAGACTGGCTTCAATCAGACTGGCTTTAATCAGACTGGCTTTGATTTAAAGGCAGTCTGATTTAAAGGCAGTCTGATTAGACTGGCTTTAAATCAGACTGCCTTTAAATCAGACTGCCTTTATTCAGACTGGCTTTAATCCCATGGAAATAATAAAACAAAGGAGAAGGAAAACACTGAGACATGAGGAAGAGGAAGGAGTAGAAAGGGCTTCCTCCCACATTGACACATTCCACATGGGTGTGAATGACATTATAGTCACAATGTGTGTGTGTGTCTCTTGTCCTCAGACACAGTGAGGGGTGGGAGGAAGGGAGGGAGGGTGAGGAGGAGGGGAGACCGTTGTAGCCCCAGGCGGGTGTGTCAGTTAGCCCCCGCAGCCCAGCATGTGTGTCTATTTTGAGGGGGCCTTTGATGTCCCCCCCCCAGCCCTGCAGGTGTGTGTGTGTGTGTGTGTGTCGCTCCTTCCCTCCCGACCGCCCCTCACTATGTCTAAGAACAAGAGATTTACACACACACACACACACACACACACACACACACACACACACACTCCTCCCCCCCATCAAGGCCCTCCTCTAAAGCAGTCAGGCATCTGAAACATGCCCATGTTGAGGGCTGATTGACCCACTAGCCATTATCCCTGGAGCCTGAGGGTAGACAGGAACTAACAGATGTCTAACAACTAACCTCCTGCTAACAGCTAAACAACCCTCTGATTTCTCCCTGACTCACTCCCAAATGGCACCCTATTCCCTTTATAGTACACACTTTTAACCAGGGCCAATAGGGTTCTGGTCAAAAGTAGTGTACTACGTAGGGAATAGGGTGCCATTTGGGAGAAACCGCTGTCTCCGATGTCTGCTCCAAGAAGCAGCTTGTGTCAACATGTGGATTCTCCAACGAGCCCAACACACACAGGGACCAACGCACACAAACGGGAATGCACACATGAACGCACGCAAACACACACACACACACCATGCCAGTGGTCAGATGATGTGGATGCTACGCTACAGGACTGTTTTGCTAGCACAGACTGGAATATGTTCCGCGATTCATCCAATGGCATTGAGGAGTATACCACCTCAGTTACAGGCTTCATTAATAAGTGCATCTGCGATGTCGTCCCCACAGTGACCGTACGTACATATCCCAACCAGAAGCCATGGATTACAGGCAACATCTGCACCTAGCTAAAGGCTAAAGCTGCCACTTTCAATAAGAAGGACACTAATCCGGATGCTTATAAAAAAATCCCGCTATTCCCTCAGACGAACCATCAAACAGGCAAAGTGTCAATACAAGACAAAGATTGAATACTACACTGGCTCTGGTGCTCGTCGGATGTGGCAGGGCATACAAACTATTATGGACTACAAAGGGAAACCCAGTCACGAGCTGCCCAGTGACGCAAGCCTACCAGATGAGCTAAATGCCTTTTATGCTCGCTTCGAGGCAAGCAACACTTAAGCATGCATGAGAGCACCAGCTGTTCCAGACGATTGTTTGATCACGTTCTCCGTAGTCGATGTGAGCAAGAACTTTAAACAGATCAACATTCACAAGGCCGCGGGACCAGAAAGATTACCAGGATGTGTACTCAGAGCATGTGCGGACCAAATGTGCAAATTACCTCTAACTTGTACCCCTGTACATAGCCTCGTTATTGTTATTTTATTGTGTTACTTTCAATTTAATAAAACATTTTTACTTTAGTTTATTTAGTAAATATAGCACTATTTTTAAGGGCTTGTAAGTAAGAATTCACTGTTGTATTCGGCCAATATGACAAATAACATTTAATTTAATTTGATCATTCCAGTCACAAAACTGCACTGAAACAATTCCACCACTAGAAAGAGAACAACTTTGAAGGGAAAGGAGGGTACGTTTCATTCCAAGAACAACAGCACAACTTTGAAGGAAAGGAGGGTGTTTCATTCCAAGAACAACATCACAGCTTTGAAGGGAAGGAGGGCACATTTCATGCCAAGAAAAACAGCACAGAGGTTTTATTGCACCATTATTTGAGGAGCCAGACAACATGTGAACCTCAGCTAGCACAGATCTGCAGTATCAGGGTGGTGGGAGCTCAGTTTCAACAGGTATTTATCTCAGCGATCACATGCGCTTCTACAGTGAGCTGTGGTTGTCTTATCACTGTGATATGTGGTTGTTCTACCTACCTTAGTTGAATGCACAGTCGGTTAATCAATATGGATTAGAGTGTCTGCTAAATAACTACTGACTGTAAATCACTCTGGATTAGAGTGTCTGCTAAATAACTACTGACTGTAAATCCCTCTGGATTAGAGTGTCTGCTAAATAACTACTGACTGTAAATCCCTCTGGATTAGAGTCTCTGCTAAATAACTACTGACTGTAAATCACTCTGGATTAGAGTGTCTGCTAAATAACTACTGACTGTAAATCCCTCTGGATTAGAGTGTCTGCTAAATAACTACTGACTGTAAATCACTCTGGATTAGAGTGTCTGCTAAATAACTACTGACTGTAAATCACTCTGGATTAGAGTGTCTGCTAAATAACTACTGACTGTAAATCACTCTGGATTAGAGTCTCTGCTAAATAACTACTGACTGTAAATCCCTCTGGATTAGAGTCTCTGCTAAATAACTACTGACTGTAAATCACTCTGGATTAGAGTGTCTGCTAAATAACTACTGACTGTAAATCCCTCTGGATTAGAGTGTCTGCTAAATAACTACTGACTGTAAATCCCTCTGGATTAGAGTCTCTGCTAAATAACTACTGACTGTAAATCACTCTGGATTAGAGTGTCTGCTAAATAACTACTGACTGTAAATCACTCTGGATAAGAGTGTCTGCTAAATGACAGAAAATGTAAATGTGAGAATGACCCATCACAGTGAGTTGTGTGAGAAGACCTTGGCTAATGGCTTGTAGTCTCTTTCAACGGTCGTGTATTTAGCTTGTGTCCCAAATACACCCTATTCCCTACTTGGTGCACTTGTTTTGATCAGAGTCCTATAGGGTTCCAATTGGAATGCACAAGCCTTGTTGTGAACCAGGCTTCCCGGGGAAGTTCCATGGCAGAAATCAGCTAAAGAGGGGTCAGAACCCGGAATCAGTGACATCTCACAACATGTCAAACCAATCCAATGATCTGCTTGGGCAGAGCTCCAAAAGGTGCTCATCAGATTAGTGCCGTAGGAGCAACAGTGAGGACGACAACAGTTCAACAAAACAAGCACTGGTGACAAAACATTTTAGAATGTTTACAGCACGCTGGTTTTCAGAGCATTTTAGAATGTTTACAGCACGCTGGTTTTCAGAGCATTTTAGAATGTTTACAGCACGCTGGTTTTCAGAGCATTTTAGAATGTTTACAGCACGCTGGTTTTCACAACATGTTTACAGCACGCTGGTTTTCACAACATTTTAGAATGTTTACAGCACGCTGGTTTTCAGAGCATTTTAGAATGTTTACAGCACGCTGGTTTTCACAACATGTTTACAGCACGCTGGTTTTCACAACATGTTTACAGCACGCTGGTTTTCACAACATGTTTACAGCACGCTGGTTTTCAGAGCATGTTTACAGCACGCTGGTTTTCAGAGCATGTTTACAGCACGCTGGTTTTCAGAGCATGTTTACAGCACGCTGGTTTTCAGAGCATTTTAGAATGTTTACAGCACGCTGGTTTTTACAACATGTTTAGAATGTTTACAGCATGCTGGTTTTCACAGCATTTTATAGAATGTTTACAGCACGCTGGTTTTCACAGCATTTTATAGAATGTTTACAGCACGCTGGTTTTCACAACATGTTTACAGCACGCTGGTTTTCAGAGCATGTTTACAGCACGCTGGTTTTTACAGCATTTTATAGAATGTTTACAGCACGCTGGTTTTCACAGCATTTTATAGAATGTTTACAGCACGCTGGTTTTCACAGCATTTTATAGAATGTTTACAGCACGCTGGTTTTCACAACATGTTTACAGCACGCTGGTTTTCACAGCATTTTATAGAATGTTTACAGCACGCTGGTTTTTACAGCATTTTATAGAATGTTTACAGCACGCTGGTTTTCACAGCATTTTATAGAATGTTTACAGCACGCTGGTTTTTACAGCATTTTATAGAATGTTTACAGCACGCTGGTTTTTACAGCATTTTATAGAATGTTTACAGCACGCTGGTTTTCACAACATGTTTACAGCACGCTGGTTTTCACAACATGTTTACAGCACGCTGGTTTTCACAACATGTTTACAGCACGCTGGTTTTTACAGCATTTTATAGAATGTTTACAGCACGCTGGTTTTCACAACATGTTTACAGCACGCTGGTTTTCACAGCATTTTATAGAATGTTTACAGCACGCTGGTTTTCACAACATGTTTACAGCACGCTGGTTTTCACAACATGTTTACAGCACGCTGGTTTTCACAGCATTTTATAGAATGTTTACAGCACGCTGGTTTTCACAGCATTTTAGAATGTTTACAGCACGCTGGTTTTCACAGCATTTTATAGAATGTTTACAGCACGCTGGTTTTCACAGCATTTTATAGAATGTTTACAGCACGCTGGTTTTCACAACATGTTTACAGCACGCTGGTTTTCACAGCATTTTATAGAATGTTTACAGCACGCTGGTTTTTACAGCATTTTATAGAATGTTTACAGCACGCTGGTTTTTACAGCATTTTATAGAATGTTTACAGCATGCTGGTTTTTACAGCATTTTATAGAATGTTTACAGCACGCTGGTTTTCACAGCATTTTATAGAATGTTTACAGCACGCTGGTTTTCACAACATGTTTACAGCACGCTGGTTTTCACAGCATTTTATAGAATGTTTACAGCACGCTGGTTTTTACAGCATTTTATAGAATGTTTACAGCACGCTGGTCTTTACAACATGTTTAGAATGTTTACGGCACGCTGGTCTTCACAACATCTTGAATATTACCTGTAATGTTCACCTCCTGTAGCCTAACTGTCATCTAAAACAAATGTCATCCTGCACCTAAATTACAAGGCTTGGATTTACACTAAACTATTTCATATTTCAGCACTTAAAGGGCATGTACACAATCTGGTGTACATTGTCTACTGGTGTCATTTTAAACTGGGAACGTACAGCACCTTCACAAAGGATTCACACCCCATGACTTTTTCCACATTTTGTTGCTTTACAGCCTGAATTTGAAATGGATTCAATTCAGATTTTGTGTAACTCGCCTAAACAAAAGACCCCATAATGTCTTGAGTCATTAAGTATTCAACCCGTTTGTTCTGGCAAGTCTAAATAAGTTCAGAAGTAAACATTTGCTTAACAAGTTACATAATAAGTAGAATGGACTCACTCTGTGTGCAATAATAGTGTTTAACATGATTTTTGATTGACTACCTCATCTCTGTACCCCACACATACAATTACCCATCCACTGAATTATAAATGTTTTGTGTCAGCGATGCTGTCTGGTAGTGTCTCCAACTGCTGCTTCATCGTGCTGTAGACCAGAAACTGGCGACCACACACACACACACACATAACACACACGCACCACACACACACGCACACACTACACACACCACACCACACGCGCACACACACACACACGAGAAAGTCCAGACAGAGTCCACTCCAGCTCTACTTTGCTCTGCAGAGCCAGACCCATTGGCATTTCCTATTGTGCTGACCAAATATAGAGCTAAATATTCCCCTCCGTGCACCAGTTCATGGGGTGGAGTGTGTGTGTGTGTGTGTGTGTGTGTGTGTGTGTGTGCGCGTGTGTAGTGTGTGTAAACGTCCACCCTGCCCAGGGCTTAATGACCACAGTAATCAGGACTGGGACTAACAGAGCTCTGATTTATGGACCTCAGAGGGAATGTGTGACTTGTGTAAAAGGTCTCCGTACTCGCCTACTGAACAGGAAAAGGCAGTTGAGAAAGTCAACATGAAAAGTGACCCGATTTGCATATGACATCAGAGTGGAATCTTGTTCCAAAAAAAGTGCTGAACTTGTTAGAATTTTGATGAACTATATTAGAATAATTGTGTACTGTGCTGTTATATGCTAGCTTATATAAACCATTTTCAGACTGTTATGTGGTAGCTCAGGACTAGCTTACATACAGAGCCAAGCAGCCTACACAGTCGACACCTCCTTGGCTCAAGGACCATGAGAAAAGAGAACACACAGACCTGATCTGTCTGCTCCAGGGCCACTGGAGAGAGTTGAGGGGCCGCAGTTGCTCTCTCCACTTCAGTAGTAGAGGACTTGATTCCCTGGTGAGAGGAGACCTCCATGGAGCCCTATCTGCTTTCAAAAGGGGCTATGAACTCCACGGCTGTCACGGTCACTCCGTCAACACACACACATAAGCAACGCACACACACACAAAAGTGTGAATACACACAGAAGCACATGTACACAGAAGCGCACGTACACACAGAATCGTGCAGTCACCCAGTCGTGAGCATGCATGCACACACACTCCCTAAAGCCGCCCTTTGGCCTTTTTGCAGTGCGATCCCATTTGACATGATATTTGACTCCTTGTCTGCAGCAGCACTAGTTTCCACGTGAGAGTGATGAGCACATGAAAGGGTGGGGAGCCCCAGGAGGCAGGGCTCTCCCTCCACCCTGACCCTGACCCTCACACCCTGGGGACAGCAGCATGGTGTCACCACCTCCACCCTGACCCTGACCCTCACACCCTGGGGACAGCAGCATGGTGTCACCACCTCCACCCTGACCCTGACCCTCACACCCTGGGGACAGCAGCATGGTGTCACCACCTCCACCCTGACCCTCACACCCTGGGGACAGGCAGCATGGTGTCACCACCTCCACCCCCTGACCCTGACCCTCACACCCTGGGGACAGCAGCATGGTGTCACCACCTCCACCCTGACCCTCACACCCTGAGGACAGCAGCGTGGTGTCACCACCTCCACCCTGACCCTCACACCCTGGGGTCAGCAGCATGGTGTCACCACCTCCACCCTGACCCTCACACCCTGGGGACAGCAGCGTGGTGTCACCACCTCCACCCTGAGGACAGCAGCATGGTGTCACCACCTCCACCCTGACCCTCACCCCATGGGGACAGCAGCATGGTGTCACCACCTCCACCCTGACCCTCACCCCATGGGGACAGCAGCATGGTGTCACCACCTCCACCCTGACCCTCACACCCTGGGGACAGCAGCATGGTGTCACCACCTCCACCCTGACCCTCCACCCTGAGGACAGCAGCGTGGTGTCACCACCTCCACCCTGGGGACAGCAGCGTGGTGTCACCACCTACACCCTGACGACAGCAGTGTGGTGTCACCACCTCCACCCTGGGGACAGCAGTGTGGTGTCACCACCTCCACCCTGACGATAGCAGCGTGGTGTCACCACCTCCACCCTGACGACAGCAGCGTGGTGTCACCACCTCCACCCTGAGGACAGCAGCGTGGTGTCACCACCTCCACCCTGAGGACAGCAGCGTGGTGTCACCACCTCCACCCTGAGGACAGCAGCGTGGTGTCACCACCTCCACCCTGAGACGTCCAGCAGACAGAAGAACAGGAGATGTAGATCGAGGTCCTGTAGTGCACTATATAGGGAATAGGGTGCTATTTGGGATGCACATAATTGCCTCCATGACTCATTATCTGGGCAAGTCTGGTCAAAATGTGGACCTATCGGCCCTGGTCAAAAGTAGTGCACAATATAGGGAATAGGGTGCCATTTGGGAGGCAGTGCACTATATACGCAATAGGGTGCCATTTTGGGACAGACACACTAAGGCAGAGGGACGTGTAGGGAGGGTGGAGCTAGAGCTGCTTGCCTGTCTGATTGGTCCATGATTTTAATCTGCACACTGATTACTGTCATCAGCAGTAGCAGGTCAACGTTTGGAATCTGGAACGTTTTTTTTGTTAACCATGTTTTGTTCCAGTCAGGGAATATGCTGAGCTTTCCATCTCCTCCTAACAGCATGACAAACTACTGGATACCAATAGTCATGCCACTGTAAGCCTGCTTGTCTGTCTGCAATTCCTTATTAAAGTTCTCAATATGCTGACTTACTGTCTCAAAGATGTCGCTGTGGGAAAGCAAAGCGGCGGTCGTGAGTTCAAGAGAAAACCAATCAGAAAACTGCTTAGCGTCAACATGGAAATTACATTTACTGTTCTGTTACAAACAGGGTCGCCCTTCTCTCGCCACAGACTGAGAGAAATTATCATTTCTTTGCTCCGGATATCCAGACCGCAGCGATAGTTTTACTCATGACGCATTTCTACCAGGAATTGCCGCAAGGAAGGACTATGGCACTATCTATGAATTGTAATACAGTTTGGTAATGTAACAGAGAACCTTGGACAATCACACCACTAACATTAGTGGGCCGGTGTGATTCAACAACAAGTATAATGATCTTTAATACATTGAGGTTTGAAAAAACATTCATATTAAGCAGAGAAAACTAATTGGAGAAGTTCACCAAAAAAAAAAGTTGTTTTTTAAATTTTCAAACAAACCTCTGTGATAGAAATAAAGGTGTGTTTTGGGGAAACAAAACTTTGTTTTCCATTTAAAATGAACGTTTGTTGTTATTATCCCCTCATTAAACAGATAAATATCTTTCCGGGGTCACATGAATGCAGAGTGAATTAAGATCTGATGGAGTTGTATCTCCAGCGCTTTGATCTTGAAGAAAGGGTTCGGCCCTGGGAACATGACAAGACATGCTGCCTCTCCTCTCCTCTACAGGCCCTGGGGTCTGTTGGACTTGAAAGGAGATGGAGTGTCACATTGTCATCGTCTCCAGCTGTGGAAAGGATTATTTTGACTTTAACTACCTGCATTAACGTTTAAATTACACATACTTATGATACAGCCTAAGCCTTATCAATTGGTAAGGAAGATAAACTAAGATCAGAAAAGAAAAACAGAGTTTATCTCTGAGTAAAAGCAGGAGAGTTGTAGATAATGACAATATGTCACATTCTGTAGCTATACAGAACATTGTCAATGTAGAGTGAGAAGTAGGCTAGATTACAATGTAACACAACCAAGACGCAAGGCATCTAATCATTGCCAGCTTCCAATTGGCTCATTCACCACCCCCTCCTCCCCAGGTCGTTGCAGTAAATGAGAACGTGTTCTCAGTCAAATGACCTGGTAAAATAAGGGTTAAATCAAATAAATGCATGTAATTACAATGCAGCGCGTGCGTAATGCCAACATAGTTTACAATGTAGCGCGTGCGTAATGCCAACATAGTTTACAATGCAGCCAAAATCATTAACTTTATGCAGATTGGCTAAATAATGAATTCACCTCATGTTGGACAGTAATGTGCGTTACTATACATTGCACTCTCAGCAGAAAATAACAGGGAGGGAATTGATCTGTTCGTGTATAACTGTACAGTAGCCTATGAGATATATTAGTGAGTTACAGCCTATGTATATCAGGAATAGGAGCGACATGACACTTACATTTACGAACAGAAAAAGTGTGCAGACCCAAAGCGCATCCATGTCACAGTTCTTCGCCGATGGAAAATCCCGTACAATGAGTTGGCTATACCCCTTCAAAAGTCTTTGGGACCAAAGAAGGCTTCAATAGCCTACTCCGTGAGACGTAACCCAGGTAAATGCCAAAAAAGCGCACCTAGGTTCCTAAAAACTCTTCACAGCTGTCAAGAAACCACTTTGAAAGTAACAAGAACACGACCAAATGAGAGCATTTTTAAAAACTGCATCAAAGTATCCTACACATACGGCGGAAGAAAAATTGCCCCAAAACTCCGAGTGCCGCTTCTCTTCAGTCCGAGTGCCGCTTCTCTTCAGTCCGAGTGCCGCTTCTCTTCAGTCCGAGTGCCGCTTCTCTTCAGTCCGAGTGCCGCTTCTCTTCAGTCCGAGTGCCGCTTCTCTTCAGTCCGAGTGCCGCTTCTCTTCAGTCCGAGTGCCGCTTCTCTTCAGTCCGAGTGCCGCTTCTTCCGAGTGTCGTCTTCAGTCCGAGTGCCGCTTCAGTCTTCAGTCCGAGTGCCGCTTCTCTTCAGTCCGAGTGCCGCTTCTCTTCAGTCCGAGTGTCGCTTCTCTTCAGTCCGAGTGTCGCTTCTCTTCAGTGAAATCAACTGCCATGAAAGAAAACAGTAAAAAAATCCTCTTCTTTAGGCTACACACCATCTACTTTTACTGTAGACCGTTTCTTTGTTACATTCCCTACAGTTGAGTCACACTTCAATCTTTGTTGGCATGTTCCTCTTGCAGTGAGAGAGTCTGAAGCGCAGCGTTTTGGCCTCTCGATCTTCAAGCGCTTGGTTCACTTTCAACGCCTTCAGCTCTCTACGGCTGGAGCCCGGGTCCTCGCTTTGTGATTGGCTGATACGCGACGGCAATAAACACATTGAAGTGATATTCAAATGGAGATGAAACTTGATACACTGTAATAAATAAAGGGGATACATTCCGGAAGATGCCTTTAGGGATCTGTTTAAATAATGGAAGTTGGGACTTTGATGTAGCCCGGGCTGTATTTTGCGGTCTTAATTTTTAAACCCCCGGTTATTTCTCTAGGGGGGTTACAGAAATTACTATTTTGTGGCTAATATTCTCCGTTACACTCTTTTTTTATTATAGTATATATGTAAATAAGCACATGCTTATAAAATGATATGTTGTATATAAATTATATAGGATAATTAAGATATCAATGTAGAATATTGTAACCTAGCAGTTGTAATACCGGTAAGTAGGTTAAACTGTACTGTAATAGACTATTGAAGCACAAACACAGATATTTAGCTTAGTCCTAAATAATGTCAGGGCTATTTAATGAATGTACTATTTGCAAGTCGCTTTGGATAACAGATTCTGCTAATGACTAAAATATACATGTAATAGCCCAGACATTATTTAAACAGTTTTCAAATATTCAGGGAAGGCATATGGTATGGCCTCTATATTTTAGGTTTTTGGACCAGCTGCCTCTATACATAACTAATTTCAGGTACTTCTTAATTTTAGTAGCCTAGAAAGTAGTCTCACACAGTAGCCTATTGTTACGTCCCAAATGGCACCCTATTCCCTATATAGTGCCCTGCTTAAATGTAGTGCACTAGATAGCGAATAAGGTGCCATTGGGACATTCCAACAGTAGCCTACCAGAGTTGTAACATATGTGACCTACTCTGTTGATTGTTCTATCCTGGCTGTCTCTTCTCTTCTGTCTCTCTCTCTCCAGCAGCCAGACAGTCTTTGAAGTGGTACTGCTATTGTGTCTGAGAGACGTCTCCATTTTGTCCCCCTCTGAAGTCCCAGGACCCCATGTGGTGCCTTCTTAACTATTTACAAGGTGTGTCATTCACCCAATGTTTGTCTTAGAAATCCTTTTGCATCATTTAAAAGATCTAACATGAACTTGAAAAGCTGCTACTTTCTGCATACCTGGGTCACGCCCATAAAATGGATGACCTCTGATTGTAACTAATAGGCCTATTAAATAGCCCAGACATTATTTAGGCCTAAGCTAAATATCAGTGATTGTCCTTCAACATGCTACGACAGTAGAGCTTAGCCTACATACTGGTTTTACAAGTGCTAGGTTACAATATTATACATTGACATCCTAATTATCCAATATAATTTGTATACAACATATACTTTTATAAGCATGTACCTACACTATGTATACAAAGTATGTGGACTCTCCTTCAAATGAGTGGTTTTGGATATTTCAGCCACACCCGTTGCTGACAGGTGAATAACATTGAGCACAGGGCCATGTAATCTCCATAAACAAACACTGGCAGTAGAATCGCTTTACTGAAGAGCTCAGTGACTTTCAAATGTGGCACCGTCATAGGATGCACACCTTTCCAACAAGTCAGTTCGTCAAATTTCTGCCCTGTTAGAGCTGCCCCAGGCAACTGTAAGTGCTGTTATTCTGCCCAGTTAGAGCTGCCCCGGTCAACTGTAAGTGCTGTTATTCTTCCCCAGGCAACTGTAAGTGCTGTTATTCTGCCCTGTTTAGAGCTGCCCCGGGCAACTGTAAGTGCTGTTATGATGCCCAGTTAGAGCTGCCCCAGGCAACTGTAAGTGCTGTTATGATGCCCAGTTAGAGCTGCCCCGGGCAATTGTAAGTGCTGTTATTCTGCCCTGTTAGAGCTGACCCAGGCAACTGTAAGTGCTGTTATTCTGCCCCAGGCAACTGTAAGTGCTGTTATTCTGCCCTGTTTAGAGCTGCCCCGGGCAACTGTAAGTGCTGTTATTCTGCCCTGTTAGAGCTGACCCAGGCAACTGTAAGTGCTGTTATTCTGCCCCAGGCAACTGTAAGTGCTGTTATTCTGCCCTGTTAGAGCTGACCCAGGCAACTGTAAGTGTTGTTATTCTGCCCCGGGCAACTGTAAGTGCTGTTATTTTAAGTTGTTTTTTTAAACCTTTATCTAACTAGGCAAGTCAGTTAAGAACAAATTCTTATTTTCAATGATGGCCTAGGAACAGTGGGTTAACTACCTTGTTCAGGGGCAGAACAACAGATTTATACCTTGTCAACTCAGGGATTCGATCTTGCAACCTTTCGGTAGCCTTTTGGTTGCAAGTCCAACGCTCTAACTACTAGGCTACCTGCCGCCCCAAGTGCTGTTATTGTGAAGTGGAAACGTCTAGGAGCAACAACGCCTCAGCTGCAAACAAAACGGTAGGCCACACAAGCCAGTAGAACGGGATAGCTGAGTGCTGAAGGACATAGCGCGTAAAAATCATCTGTCCTCAGTTGCAACACTCACTACAGATTTCCAAATTGCCTTTGGAAGCCACATCAGCGCAATAACTGTTCAACTGCGCAAGAACCCGAATGCAGTGCCAACTGTAAAGTTTGGTGGAGGAGGAATAAATATCCGGGGCAGTTTTTCATGGTTCGGACTTGGCCCCTTAGTACCAGTGAAAGGAAATCTTAACGCTACAGCATACAATGACATTCTAGAGGATTCTGTGCTTCCAACTTTCTGGCAACAGTTTGGAGAAGGCCCTTTCCAGTTTCAGCATGACAATGCCAACTAGCACAAAGCTTAGTTCATACAGAAATTATTTATTTAGATCGGTGTGGAAGAACTTGACTGGCCTGCACAGAGCCCTGACCTCGACCCCATTGAACATCTTTGGGATGAATTGGAAACCAGATTGCGAGCCAGGCCTAATCGCCCAACATCAGTGTCCGACCTCACTGATGCTCTTGTGGCTGAATGGAAGTAAGTCCCTGCAGCAATGTTCCACCATCTAGTGGACTGCCTTCCCAGAAGAGTGGAGGCTGTTATAGCAGCAAAGAGGGGGACCAACTCCATATTAATGCCTATGCTTTTGGTCATGTAGTGTATTTACTAAAACTATAGGCTAATATTAGTGTTATTCATGTTAATAAAAATACTGGCGGGGGAGAATATTAGCCACAAATATAAATATCAGTAACCACTAGGAAAAATAACTATAGGCTTTGAAAGTGACTCGACCACTTGAAGATCTCGGGCCAAAACGCTGCACATCAGACTCTCTCACTGCAAGAGGAACATGCAAAGATTAACAGTGTGACAAAGAATTAAACAAACAACAGTGTGACTCAACTGAGGGGAATGTTAGTTCAACAAAACAGACAAATGTTTGGTCAACAAAGACCAGTACAAAAAGTGTTAGTTCAACAAAGACCAGTCATCAAGTGTTAGTTCAACAAAGACCAGTACAACATCTATCGAGTGTTAGTTCAAGTTCAAAGACCAGTACAACATCAAGTGTTAGTTCAACAAAGACCAGTACAACATCAAGTGTTAGTTCAACAAAGACCAGTACAACATCACCAGTGTTAGTTCAACAAAGACCAGTACAACATCAAGTGTTAGTTCAACAAAGACCAGTACAACATCAAGTGTTAGTTCAACAAAGACCAGTACAACCGAGTGTTAGTTCAACAAAGACCAGTACAACATCGAGTGTTAGTTCAACAAAGACCAGTACAACATCGAGTGTTAGTTCAACAAAGACCAGTACAACATCGAGTGTTAGTTCAACAAAGACCAGTACAACATCGAGTGTTAGTTCAACAAAGACCAGTACAACATCGAGTGTTAGTTCAACAAAGACCAGTACAACATCGAGTGTTAGTTCAACAAAGACCAGTACAACATCGAGTGTTAGTTCAACAAAGACCAGTACAACATCATTGAGTGTTAGTTCAACAAAGACCAGTACAACATCGAGTGTTAGTTCAACAAAGACCAGTACAACATCTGTGAGTGTTAGTTCAACAAAGACCAGTACAACATCGAGTGTTAGTTCAACAAAGACCAGTACAACATCAAGTGTTAGTTCAACAAAGACCAGTACAACATCAAGTGTTAGTTCAACAAAGACCAGTACAACATCAAGTGTTAGTTTACTACATCAAGTGTTAGTTCAACAAAGACCAGTACAACATCAAGTGTTAGTTCAACAAAGACCAGTACAACATCAAGTGTTAGTTCAACAAAGACCAGTACAACATCAAGTGTTAGTTCAACAAAGACCAGTACAACATCTGAGCTGCTTGTGCTGACAGTTTGAGTTGACACATTTCCATGGGTTTATTCTGGTGGTTCGTTCTCTCAGGCTCAGCTCTGTTCTCCAACCAACCTTGTAAAACTGTTTTTCTAAAATGACTCTTTGCAGGGAAATACTGTATGGATTCTACTGAGTGGACAAAACATTAAGAACACCTGCTCTTTCCATGACAGACTGACCAGGTGAATCCAGGTGAAAGCTATGATCCCTTATTGAGGTCACATGTTAAATCCACTTCCATCAGTGTAGATGAAGTGGAGGAGACGAGTTAAAGAAGGATTTTTAAACATTAAGACAATTGAGACATGGATTGTGTGTGTGCCATTCAGAGGATGAATGGGCAAGACAAAAAATATACATTAGGAAGGTGTTCCTAATGTTTGGTATAGTCAGAGTACAGTTACAGACTACTTTAAGGTGTTCCTAATGTTTGGTATAGTCAGAGTACAGTTACAGACTACTTTATACATTTTCAAAATGGTTTACTTCACAAAAAGTGAGTTTATCGTCCATTTTCGGGACTAAATCCTTGCGACAACAATAGGCTACAGTCAGTGATTACTAGGGCTGAGTCCCAAACGGCACCCCATCACTATGTGGTGATGGGCCCATAGGACTCATAGGTCAAAAGTAGTGCACTACGTAGGGAAAAGGGCGTCTTTTTGAACATAGACTTTGTCAGAGATGACTAGGTTCTCCAGACCATCAGCATCCTCATATTGTCCAGTGGCTGGGGTGGAGGTCAGTGGTCAGGCCGTGGTCATCATACCAGGGTGAGAAATAGCAGCTCAGTGTAAAGGACATAATTAAAACCCTGGTCTGTCTGTCCGACAGCCAAGAAGACACAGGGAGGGAGAGGATGAAGACACAGGGAGGGAGAGGATGAAGACACAGGGAGGGAGGGAGAAGACACCGGGAGGGAGGGAGAGGATGAAGACACAGGGAGGGAGGGAGAAGACACAGGGAGGGAGAGAGAGAAGATACAGGGAGGGAGAGGATGAAGACACAGGGAGGGAGGAGAGGATGAAGACACAGGGAGGGAGGAGAAGACACAGGGAGGGAGGGAGAGGATGAAGACACAGGGAGGGAGGGAGAGGGGTCAGAGCAGAGGATAGTTAGATAGTTTGAGGGTAGTTGTGGTTCTGGAGGAAGACCACCAAGATAGGGGGAACTCATGATATCACCCTCCTCCTCCCCTCCCCTGAGCCATCCTCTGTTAGATAGTCTCCCCTGAGAGGTCAGGCAGTAATACAACCCTGATCTGTCTGTCCTTCAGCCAAGAAGACACAAGAGGTAGGGGGAAGGGGATGAAGACAGGGATGGAGAGAGGAGAGAAGACAGGGAGGGAGTCTCCCCTCAGGACGAAGAGGGAGGGAGGGACGAGAGAAGACTGGAGGAGAATAGACAAGGGGATGGAAGGGGAGAAGACAGGGAAGGGAGAAGACAGGGAAGGGGAGAAGACAGGGAGGGAGGGATGAGAGAAGACAGGGAGGGAGAGAAGACAGGAGAGAAGACAGGGAGGGAGGGGAGAAGACAGGGAGGGAGGGAGGAGAGAAGACAGGGAGGGAGGGATGAGAGAAGACAGGGAGGGATGGAGAGGGAGGGAGGGACGAGAGAAGACAGGGATGGAGAGAAGACAGGGATGGAGAGAGACAGAAGAGGGAGGGAGGAGAGAGAAGACAGGGAGGGAGGGAGGAGAGAAGACAGGGAGGGAGGGACGAGAGAAGACAGGGAGGGAGGGACGAGAGAAGACAGGGAGGGAGGGAGACAGGGGGAGGGAGGGGGAGAGAAGACAGGGAGGGAGGGAGGAGGAAGAGGGAGGGAGGGAGGAGAGAAGACAGGGAGGGAGGGAGCGAGACAGGGAGATGCGGAGGGAAGGTCTCCCCTCAAGACAGGAGAGGTCAGGACACTATGGGCCCTGGTTCTACATAGGAACTTTGGGATACCACCTCTGCCTCCCACCACCATCAGTCTCCACTCAGGACTAGAGAGGTCAGGATAGGACAGGAGGAGCAATCTACCTGCTAGAACCGAGAGCAAGGTGTCAAGCCCTCCTCCCATTGTCAACAGGACCACATCAGAGGGAGAATAGCCTCTGTATCCCTCCTCCCCTCCATCCCTCCCTTCCTGACTTCCCCCCTCTTCTTCTCTGCTTGTATTGACTGGAAGGGCTTACAGGCCTGTTTTACCCCCCTCCCCACGGCCTGCTGAATTGTCCCCTAGAGGTGTTTATGGGCCGGCTGACAGGATGTTGGCTCAAAGGATCCCCTTTAAGTAAATGTGGTGAACCTGCTGTGACCTTTTCAACAAAAACATACAACTCTACAACAGAAAAACTGTTGAGATGAGCGGTAGAATAAGCAGCATTGAAATGTTCTCTCTTCCTGAGTGAATGAATAAATGTGAATGAATGATCTTCTATATTGACAACAAAATGGGCTGAGTTGAAGAAGTAACATCAGATAGAAATGGGCTGAGTTGAAGAAGTAACATCAGATAGAAATGGGCTGAGTTGAAGAAGTAACATCAGATAGAAATGGGCTGAGTTGAAGAAGTAACATCAGATAGAAATGGGCTGAGTTGAAGAAGTAACATCAGATAGAAATGGGCTGAGATAGAAGTTGAAGAAGTAACATCAGATAGAAATGGGCTGAGTTGAAGAAGTAACATCAGATAGAAATGGGCTGAGTTGAAGAAGTAACATCAGATAGAAATGGGCTGAGTTGAAGAAGTAACATCAGATAGAAATGGGCTGAGTTGAAGAAGTAACATCAGATAGAAATGGGCTGAGTTGAAGAAGTAACATCAGATAGAAATGGGCTGAGTTGAAGAAGTAACATCAGATAGAAATGGGCTGAGTTGAAGAAGTAACATCAGTTGAAGAAGTAACATCAGATAGAAATGGGCTGAGTTGAAGAAGTAACATCAGATAGAAATGGGCTGAGTTGAAGAAGTAACATCAGATAGAAATGGGCTGAGTTGAAGAAGTAACATCAGATAGAAATGGGCTGAGTTGAAGAAGTAACATCAGATAGAAATGGGCTGAGTTGAAGAAGTAACATCAGATAGAAATGGGCTGAGTTGAAGAAGTAACATCCGATAGAAATGGGTTGAGTTGAAGAAGTAACATCAGATAGAAATGGGCTGAGTTGAAGAAGTAACATCAGATAGAAATGGGCTGAGTTGAAGAAGTAACATCAGATAGAAATGGGCTGAGTTGAAGAAGTAACATCAGATAGAAATGGGCTGAGTTGAAGAAGTAACATCAGATAGAAATGGGCTGAGTTGAAGAAGTAACATCAGATAGAAATGAGATGAAGAAGTAACATCAGATAGAAATGAGCTGAGTTGAAGAAGTAACATCAGATAGAAATGGGCTGAGTTGAAGAAGTAACATCAGATCGGCACTGTCTTGATTTTGATGATCCTCACACTGGAGAAAAAGAACAACCTCACAGAGAATTACCTTGACGATGTGAGCTGTGTGCTTATGGAAAGGTTACACATGACAGACAAGCAGTTTGATTAGAACAGCTTGTTATTTCAACAGCTTAGAAGAACATTAGAGACCAAAACAGTAGTTCAGAAGCAGTAGAACAGGTCCAAACCAAGACAGGCTGAGTTGAAGAAGTAACATCAGCCCTCATCTCAGACCTCATGCCCTCATCTCACCTCACCTAACCTCACCTGCCCTCAACCTCACCTCACCTGCCCTCATCTCAGATCACCTCACCTCAGTTGAAGAAGTAACCTCACCTCACCTGCCCTCACCTCACCACACCTGCCCTCATCTCACCTCACCTCACCTGCCATCACCTCACCTCACCTCACATCAGATAGACCTCACCTGCCCTCATTCAAGTCACATCAGATCACCTGCCCTCAGTCTCATCTCACCTGCCCTCACCTCACCTGCCCTCACCACACCTCACCTCACCTCACCACACCTCACCACACCTGCCCTCATCTCACCACACCTGCCCTCATAACATCACCTCACCTGCCCTCACCTCACCACACCTGCCCTCATCTCACTGTCTTGATTTTCACCTGATCCTCACTGGAGAAAAAGAACAACCTCACATTACCTCACCTCACCTGCCCTCAGGTTCACCTGACAGACCAGTTTCACCTGCCCTCACCTCACCTCACCTCACCTGACCAAAACTCAGTTCACCTCACCTGTCCAAACCTCAGGCCCTCATCTCACCTAACCTCCCTCACCACACCTGCCCTCACCACACCTCACCTCACCTCACCACACCTCACCTGCCCCCTCACCACACATCTCACCTCACCTCACCTGCCCTCACCTCACCTGCCCTCATCTCACCTCACCTCACCTGCCCTCACCTCACCACACCTCACCCCTCACCTCACCTCACCTGCCCTCATCTCACCTCACCTCACCTCCCTCCACTCACCTCACCTCACCTCACCTGCCCTCATCTCATCTCACCTCACCTCACCTGCCCTCACCTCACCTCACCTGCCCTCATCTCACCTGCACCTCACCTCACCTCCCTCACCTCACCTGCCCCCTCACCTCCCTCACCTGCCCTCATCTCCTCACCTCACCTCACCTCACCTCACCTCATCCCTCACCTCACCTGCCCCCTCACCTCACCTGCCCTCATCTCACCTCACCTCACCTGCCCTCATGCCCTCACCTCACCTCACCTGCCCTCATCTCACCTCACCACACCTCACCACACCTGCCCTCACCACCTCACCTCACCTGCCCTCACCTCACCTCACCTGCCCTCATCTCACCTGCCCTCATCTCCTGCCCTCATCTCACCTCACCTCACCTGCCCTCACCTCACCTCACCTCACCTGCCCTCATCTCACCTCACCTCACCTGCCCTCACCTCACCTCACCTGCCCTCATCTCTCACCTCACCTCACCTCACCTCACCTGCCCTCATCTCACCTCACCTCACCTGCCCTCATCTCACCTCACCTGCCCTCACCTCACCTGCCCTCACCTCACCTCACCACACCTGCCCTCATCTCACTCACCTCACCTCACCTGCCCCCTCACCTCATCTCACCTCACCTGCCCCTCACCTCACCTCACCTCCCCTCACCTCACCTCACCTGCCCTCACCTCATCTCACCTCACCTGCCCTCATCTCATCTCACCTCACCTCACCTGCCCCCTCACCTCACCACCACCTCACCTGCCCTCATCTCACCTCACCTCACCTCACCTGCCCTCATCTCATCTCTCACCTCACCTGCCCTCACCTCACCTCACCTGCCCTCACCACACCTCACCTCACCTCACCTCACCTGCCCTCACCTCATCTCACCTCACCTCACCACACCTCACCTCATCTCACCTGCCCTCACCACACCTCACCTCACCACACCTCACCTCACCACACCTCACCTCACCTCACATCAGGCTTCAGTTGGGATTGTGCTGGGTGCAAATGAGCACACTTTTTAGTCTCTCTCAGATATGTACAGTATTTATATGGGATGCATCCCAAATGGCACCCATTTGGAAAATTGTCAAATTCACGTGCTTATCAAGAGAACATCCCTGGTCATCCCTACTGCCTTTGACCTGGCGGACTCACTAAACACAAATGCTTGGTTTGTGAATGATGTTGGAGTGTGCCCATGGCTATCGGTAAATTAAAACAACAAGACAATTGTGCCATCTGGTTTGCTTAATCTAAGGAATTTAAAAAGATTTTTTACTTTTGATATTTAAGTATATTTTAGCAATTACATTTACATTTGATACTGATACTGAACCAAATACTTTTAGGCTTTTACTTAAGTAGTACTTTACTTTCACTTAAGTCATGACAATTGAGTACTTTTCCCACCACTGTAATATTGCGCAACAAAAACATAAAAATGAATGACAGATTTCTTAAATGATCTTAGACTAATTCTGATTATTTTTGAGGAAGTGTATACTGGCTACGGCGTCTCAAAATGGACAAACAGTACTATTTCTATTTTTTTCAAGCGAAGGTCTTTTAGGGGTGTATGCGAGCACACACACACACGTTCGGTTCGGCCATTAGATACATTTTTCATTTTCCCCATTATTACTTAAGGTTAGAATCTGATTCTAGATCAGTGTCTAGAGGCAACTTCCACCTGGAGTTCTTTATTCAGCAGTAGTGTCCTGGGGCTCAGGGACCTGATTCTAGATCAGTGTCTAGAGGCAACTTCCACCTGGAGTTCTTTATTCAGCAGTAGTATCCTGGGGCTCAGGGACCTGATTCTAGAGTGTTCTTAGATTCAGTAGTATCCTGGGGCTCAGGGACCTGATTCTAGATCAGTGTCTAGACTGTGGTGTGGGACACAGACCTGGGATCAAAATACTACTTTTTATCGTTTCCCATTTTGGGACTATTCTATTGGTCCATCAAATCAGGCATGCTCAATCAAGCTCAGATAAAGTATTTTTAATGATTCTGAATAGTATTTGAACCCAGGTCTGGTGAGAGATCAGTCAGGAGGATAAAAGTGGATGAACTGATTATGAAAACAAGTCAGAGTTCCATAGGTCCTATTCCCTATATAGTGTACGACTTTGGACCAGGGCCAATAGAGAAACTATTGACAAGAGACAATAAAGCAAACAGACACGTATCATTTCTGCAGGCATTTCAGGCCCACCTTTTTCAATAAAACCCAGACATTCTGTCAACATCACAGCCAGATCATTAACACAGACATGTAATAATGCATTACCATATATTGTGACCCTTGACCTTTTAAACACATAGTATAGCGACACGCAGTAAAACAACCATCAAAGTTACAGCAATATTAACCTCGTTCCCAGACTCAAGTGCTACTGAGAGAGCCGGAATGGTGGAAAAGATTACAGCAATATTCTCTCTTTTTCTCTAAAAATTCACTCTCCATCCAATCACAGATTGCAGCCTGTTAGTAGAGACTGGAGACGGTAGCTGGTAGACGCGATTTTGTTGCCATTGCATTTCCCCAACAGTTCCCTTTTGTCTTTGTGACTGAGTCCCAAATGCCACCATATATGGGGCCCCGGGTCAAAAGTAGTGCACTACACATGGCGCTATTTGGAACGCTCCCTTTGCGTCTCTTCCATCCCAACATGACAGTGCATAACAACAGTCTCTCTCCAACCCAACCGCAGAAAAAAGGGGGGTTTTCACAGGAAGTACATTCCTCTACTGGCTCGTTGGGAGCCCAAGTCTATCTTTCCACCCATGTGTTCTACAGACACCACGACTGCCTCTCAAATCGCACCCTATTCCCTATATGGTGCAGTGCTTTGGACCGGAGCCCTGAGCAAAAGTAGTGCACTATAATAGGGGAAAGAGTGCCATTTGGGACACAAGGCATCTCTAGTTCAAAAGGGTTCAACTCAGTGCTTCAGAAAATAACAAGATACCAGCAGTATAAAAGGTTAAATCGCCCTGATGGATGAGGACCCTTTAACAGCTGTCTGTCTAACAGTTTACCAACAATATGACCGTTAGTTACAAGTGATGCAGGTTTGGTTGCCGAGGACACGCAGGTCCTTACGAAGACTGGAGCCACTGTGAAACACCGGCCTGCTACAGAAGAAAAAGTGATGGACAGACCAGGAGGGAGGGAGGGAAAGATGACAGGCACTTTTCAGTTACAACAAGTTTGAAACAATAACAACAGCTACAGTAAGGTATTCTCTGCTGGAAAATAGTATCTGTGTAAAGAGTGAAGATGAAGACACAGACAAACTAAATGAGTCATTAATGAATGCAACACAGGCAACACATCAGGAACACACAACCAATCAAAGCAATCCTCTAAAGCAGTAATGTGAGCTGCACATACAGATGCTATATACCGTACAAGTCATACAACATCTCTTCTCTCCTATTTAAGGCAACAGTGGTTCATTTGTTGTGAACATCACCATCCATCATGTGACAATACAAACCGCACATACCGTCTGGACCATATTGCATTTTATTTTCAGCAGGATTGCACACATGTAGAGAGAGAAATCCCACCCTCTAGTGGTCTACACTGGTACTTCACCATGGAAATCTCTTGCAACGTTTATCGTTTTCAAGTTTCAAGGAGTTTTAGACAAGGTGCCATTGCCACACAACTGGCCTCGGAACAACCCAGTAAAAGGGGT
>NW_024609519.1:82500-110000 GCF_018296145.1 Oncorhynchus tshawytscha
AGACATGTTACCAGGTCTACAGGACATCATCACTATCAGACACCATCTACAGGACACCCATCACTATCAGACATGTTACCAGGTCTACAGGACACTCATCACTATCAGACATGTTACCAGGTCTACAGGACACCCATCACTATCAGACATGTTACCAGGTCTACAGGACACTCATCACTATCAGACATGTTACCAGGTCTACAGGACACTCATCACTATCAGACATGTTACCAGGTCTACAGGACACTCATCACTATCAGACATGTTACCAGGTCTACAGGACACCCATCACTATCAGACATGTTACCAGGTCTACAGGACACCCATCACTATCAGACATGTTACCAGGTCTACAGGACACCATCACTATCAGACATGTTACCAGGTCTACAGGACACCCATCACTATCAGACATGTTACCAGGTCAGGACAGACAGGACACCCATCACTATCAGACAGGACACCCATCACTATCAGACATGTTACCAGGTCTACAGGACAGACAGGACACCCATCACTATCAGACATGTTACCAGGTCTACAGGACACCCATCACTATCAGACATGTTACCAGGTCTACAGGACACCCATCACTATCAGACATGTTACCAGGTCTACAGGACAGACAGGACACCCATCACTATCAGACATGTTACCAGGTCTACAGGACACCCATCACTATCAGACATGTTACCAGGTCTACAGGACACCCATCACTATCAGACATGTTACCAGGTCTACAGGACACCCATCACTAGGGACATGTTACCAGGTCTACAGGACACCCATCACTATCAGACATGTTACCAGGTCTACAGGACACCCATCACTATCAGACATGTTACCAGGTCTACAAGACAGACAGGACACTCATCACTATCAGACATGTTACCAGGTCTACAGGACACTCATCACTATCAGACATGTTACCAGGTCTACAGGACACTCATCACGATCAGACATGTTACCAGGTCTACAGGACCCCCATCACGATCAGACATGTTACCAGGTCTACAGGACACCCATCACGATCAGACATGTTACCAGGTCTACAGGACACCCATCACTATCAGACATGTTACCAGGTCTACAGGACACCCATCACTATCAGACATGTTACCAGGTCTACAGGACACTCATCACTATCAGACATGTTACCAGGTCTATCACGATCAGACATGTTACCAGGTCTACAGGACAGACAGTACACTCATCACTATCAGACATGTTACCAGGTCTACAGGACACCCATCACTATCAGACATGTTACCAGGTCTACAGGACACCCATCACTATCAGACATGTTACCAGGTCTACAGGACAGACAGGACACCCATCACGATCAGACATGTTACCAGGTCTACAGGACACCCATCACGATCAGACATGTTACCAGGTCTACAGGACACCCATCACGATCAGACATGTTACCAGGTCTACAGGACACCCATCACGATCAGACATGTTACCAGGTCTACAGGACACCCATCACGATCAGACATGTTACCAGGTCTACAGGACACCCATCACGATCAGACATGTTACCAGGTCTACAGGACAGATAGGACACCCATCACTATCAGACATGTTACCAGGTCTACAGGACAGACAGGACACTCATCACGATCAGACATGTTACCAGGTCTACAGGACACTCATCACTATCAGACATGTTACCAGGTCTACAGGACACCCATCACTATCAGACATGTTACCAGGTCTACAGGACAGACAGGACACTCATCACTATCAGACATGTTACCAGGTCTACAGGACACCCATCACTATCAGACATGTTACCAGGTCTACAGGACAGACAGGACACTCATCACTATCAGACATGTTACCAGGTCTACAGGACACTCATCACTCTCAGACATGTTACCAGGTCTACAGGACACTCATCACTATCAGACATGTTACCAGGTCTACAGGACACTCATCACTATCAGACATGTTACCAGGTCTACAGGACACTCATCACTATCAGACATGTTACCAGGTCTACAGGACACTCATCACTATCAGACATGTTACCAGGTCTACAGGACAGACAGGACACCCATCACTATCAGACATGTTACCAGGTCTACAGGACACTCATCACTATCAGACATGTTACCAGGTCTACAGGACACTCATCACTATCAGACATGTTACCAGGTCTACAGGACACCCATCACTATCAGACATGTTACCAGGTCTACAGGACACCCATCACTATCAGACATGTTACCAGGTCTACAGGACACCCATCACTATCAGACATGTTACCAGGTCTACAGGACACTCATCACTATCAGACATGTTACCAGGTCTACAGGACACCCATCACTATCAGACATGTTACCAGGTCTACAGGACACTCATCACTATCAGACATGTTACCAGGTCTACAGGACACCCATCACTATCAGACATGTTACCAGGTCTACAGGACAGACAGGACACTCATCACTATCAGACATGTTACCACATCTACAGGACACCCATCACTATCAGACATGTTACCAGGTCTACAGGACACCCATCACTATCAGACATGTTACCAGGTCTACAGGACACCCATCACTATCAGACAGTTACCAGGTCTACAGGACACCCATCACTATCAGACATGTTACCAGGTCTACAGGACACCCATCACTATCAGACATGTTACCAGGTCTACAGGACAGACAGGACACCATCACTATCAGACATGTTACCAGGTCTACAGGACACCCATCACTATCAGACATGTTACTCTACAGGACACCCATCACGATCAGACATGTTACCAGGTCATCACTATCAGACATGTTACCAGGTCTACAGGACACCCATCACTATCAGACATGTTACCAGGTCTACAGGACACCCATCACTATCAGACATGTTACCAGGTCTACAGGACACCCATCACTATCAGACATGTTACCAGGTCTACAGGACACCCATCACTATCAGACATGTTACCAGGTCTACAGGACACCCATCACTATCAGACATGTTACCAGGTCTACAGGACACATCACATCAGACATGTTACCAGGTCTACAGGATCATGTCAGACATGTTACCAGGTCTACAGGACACCCATCACTATCAGACATGTTACCAGGTACAGGACAGACAGGACACCCATCACTATCAGACATGTTACCAGGTCTACAGGACACCCATCACTATCAGACATGTTACCAGGTCTACAGGACACCCATCACTATCAGACATGTTACCAGGTCTACAGGACACCCATCACTATCAGACATGTTACCAGGTCTACAGGACACCCATCACTATCAGACATGTTACCAGGTCTACAGGACACCCATCACTATCAGACATGTTACCAGGTCTACAGGACAGACAGGACACTCATCACTATCAGACATGTTACCAGGTCTACAGGACAGACAGGACACTCATCACTATCAGACATGTTACCAGGTCTACAGGACACCCATCACTATCAGACATGTTACCAGGTCTACAGGACACCCATCACTATCAGACATGTTACCAGGTCTACAGGACAGACAGGACACTCATCACTATCAGACATGTTACCACATCTACAGGACACCCATCACGATCAGACATGTTACCAGGTCTACAGGACACCCATCACTATCAGACATGTTACCAGGTCTACAGGACACTCATCACTATCAGACATGTTACCAGGTCTACAGGACACTCATCACTATCAGACATGTTACCAGGTCTACAGGACACCCATCACTATCAGACATGTTACCAGGTCTACAGGACACTCATCACTATCAGACATGTTACCAGGTCTACAGGACACTCATCACTATCTGACATGTTACCAGGTCTACAGGACACCCATCACGATCAGACATGTTACCAGGTCTACAAGACAGACAGGACACCCATCACGATCAGACATGTCACCACATCTACAGGACACTCATCACTATCAGACATGTTACCAGGTCTACAGGACAGACAGGACACCCATCACTATCAGACATGTTACCAGGTCTACAGGGACACACATCACTATCAGACATGTTACCAGGTCCAGGACACTCATCACTATCAGACATGTTACCAGGTCTACAGGACACTCATCACTATCAGACATGTTACCAGGTCTACAGGACACTCATCACTATCTGACATGTTACCAGGTCTACAGGACACTCATCACTATCAGACATGTTACCAGGTCTACAGGACAGACAGTACACTCATCACTATCAGACATGTTACCAGGTCTACAGGACACCCATCACTATCAGACATGTTACCAGGTCTACAGGACACCCATCACTATCAGACATGTTACCAGGTCTACAGGACACTCATCACTATCAGACATGTTACCAGGTCTACAGGACAGACAGGACACTCATCACTATCAGACATGTTACCAGGTCTACAGGACACTCATCACTATCTGACATGTTACCAGGTCTACAGGACACCCATCACTATCAGACATGTTACCAGGTCTACAGGACACTCATCACTATCAGACATGTTACCAGGTCTACAGGACAGACAGGACACTCATCACTATCAGACATGTTACCAGGTCTACAGGACACTCATCACTATCAGACATGTTACCAGGTCTACAGGACACTCATCACTATCAGACATGTTACCAGGTCTACAGGACACTCATCACTATCAGACATGTTACCAGGTCTACAGGACAGACAGGACACTCATCACTATCAGACATGTTACCAGGTCTACAGGACACTCATCACTATCAGACATGTTACCAGGTCTACAGGACAGACAGTAACTCTCATCTCTTTCTGGACAACAGAAATTACAATAGAACTATTTGGGGGCTGATCTAGAATCAGATCCCCCCCTGTCCAAGTAACCTTACTGATCTAGAATCAGATCCCCCCCCTGTCCAAGTAACCTTACTGATCTAGAATTAGATCCCCCTGTTCAAGTAACCTTACTGATTTAGAATCAGATCCCCCTGTCCAAGTAACCTTACTGATCTAGAATCAGATCCCCCTGTTCAAGTAACCTTACTGATCTAGAATCAGATCCCCCTGTCCAAGTAACCTTACTGATCTAGAATCAGATCCCCCTGTCCAAGTAACCTTACTGATCTAGAATCAGATCCCCCTGTCCAAGTAACCTTACTGATCTAGAATCAGATCCCCCTGATCTAGAATCAGATCCCCCTGTCCAAGTAACCTTACTGATCTAGAATCAGATCCCCCTGTCCAAGTAACCTTACTGATCTAGAATCAGATCCCCCCCGTCCAAGTAACCTTACTGATCTAGAATCAGATCCCCCTGTCCAAGTAACCTTACTGATCTAGAATCAGATCCCCCTGTCCAAGTAACCTTACTGATCTAGAATCAGATCCCCCTGTCCAAGTAACCTTACTGATCTAGAATCAGATCCCCCTGTCCAAGTAACCTTACTGATTTTTTTTTTTGATCTAAAAGGCAAAACTGTCCTAAAACTCTTACTATGACAAAATTGAAACATGGTCTCCCCTCCATCCCCCCATCCAGCATCCAGCCCCCATCCTTCCTCCCTCCCTCCCCGTCCTCTTTCCCTCCCTCCCTGGGGTGTCCTCTTTCCCTCCCTCCCTGACCCCCCCCGTCCTCCCTCCCTCCAGTATTCCTCCCTCACTCACCGTCCTCCCTCCTCCCTCCCTCAACGTCCTCCCTCCCTCCCTCACCGTCCTCCCTCCCTCCCTCACCGTCCTCCCTCCCTCCCTCACCGTCCCTCCCTCCCTCCCTATTCCTTCCCTGGCCCTCACCGTCCACCCTCCCTCCCTCACCGTCCACCCTCCCTCCCTCACCATCCTCCCTCCCTCCTCTCCCTCCCTCCCTCACCGTTTTGGCCTCCCTAGGGAGTTTTTCCTAGCCACCGTCTACCTGCCCTCCACCCTCCCCCTCACCGTCCACCCTCCCTCCCTCACCGTCCACCCCTCCCTCCCTCCCTCACCGTCCACCCTCCCTCCCTCACCGTCCACCCTCCCTCCCTCACCGTCCCTCCCTCCCTCCCTCACCGTCCTCCCTCCCTCCCTCCCTCACCGTCCTCCCTCCCTCCCCTCCCTCCCTCCCTCCCCTCCCTCCCTCACCATCCTCCCTCCCTCACCGTCCTCCCATCATTATCTTGTAGCTCACCGATGTGTCGGCAGATCCTGCCCACCAGTTTGCCCTTTCCCAGCTGGGTGACTCGGAGGCTGCAGTCCCAGTGTCCTCCACTGAACAGCAGACGGCCATCGTTGGACACCACCAACACCTGGGTACTGAGATCTACCCCTGGGGCGAAGAGACCGCTGAGGAACCGCTGGGTTCTGCAGGAGGGAGGAGAGAGAGCCAAGAGAGGAGGTTGAGTAAACCTAGTAATGATTTACAATAATGGGCCTTTAACTGAAGGAAAAGAGAGGTTGTTGAAACCAAAATGTTTCTATAGTTGTGTCATGTTGATATAAACAAATGGTGATTTGTCCTTTAACATTTTCTAGCAGAAAGATGTTGTTTATCAATGAAAAGGAACTCAAGTGTTTCCCATTCAGACTAATCTCAATAAGACACGTGTTTATAGGACCAGAGCAGTTCTAACGCTCCAGCCTCATAAAACACAGACTTCTCCATCCATTTCAACTTGTACTTTGAAGTCACATGAATAAAAGCATGCGGCTGAGCTGGGGACCAGATGGGATGGCTACACACTACACAGTGTGAGTCCCAAATGGAACACGGTGCCCTATTTAGCTCACTCCTTTTGACCAGAGCCCATAGGGTCCTGTAGGGCACTATATAGGGAATAGGGTGCCATTTGGGATGCAGAAACACTGTGTGTGCTAGGGTCCTCCTTATCCTTCTCTCAGTGTTTAGAGTGGGATTTACTTTTTGTTGTCATTTCTTGGCAGGCATTCTGTAGGTTCACTAACTTACTTGGGATTGGCCACGGTGGGGTCCTTGGTGAAGGTGAAGTAGTTGGCGATGTTCTTATCGTAAGGCAGCCAGCTGTGGGTCCCAATCAGGCCGTCAGAACTCACTGTCACCTACAGGGAAGGAAGAGAGCAGGGAGGGAGACAGTCAAAAGAAGCCCCATACTGCACTAGCGTTAAACAATTCTGGTAACTTTCCCCCAAAATTCCTGGGTTTCCCAGAAGTCCTGGTAAGAGCATTCCCAGACTCCTCCTCATTCCCAGACTCCTCCTCATTCCAGGACTCCTCCTCATTCCAGGACTCCTCCTCATTCTAGGAGTCTACCAACTGGGATTTCTGGTTGACCTGAGAAAGTTACCGGACTTGTGCAGCACCTCTGTATCTCTTCAACCAAGCAGAAAGGTCCAACACCTCTGTGTCTCTTCAACCAAGCAGAAAGGTCCAACACCTCTGTATCTCTTCAACCAAGCAGAAAGGTCCAACACCTCTGTATCTCTTCAACCAAGCAGAAAGGTCCAACACCTCTGTATCTCTTCAACCAAGCAGAAAGGTCCAACACCTCTGTATCTCTTCAACCAAGCAGAAAGGTCCAACACCTCTGTATCTCTTCAACCAAGCAGAAAGGTCCAACACCTCTTTGTCTCTTCAACCAAGCAGAAAGGTCCAACACCTCTGTATCTCTTCAACCAAGCAGAAAGGTCCAACACCTCTGTATCTCTTCAACCAAGCAGAAAGGTCCAACACCTCTGTATCTCTTCAACCAAGCAGAAAGGTCCAACACCTCTGTATCTCTTCAACCAAGCAGAAAGGTCCAACACCTCTGTATCTCTTCAACCAAGCAGAAAGGTCCAACACCTCTGTGTCTCTTCAACCAAGCAGAAAGGTCCAACACCTCTGTTCTCTTCAACCAAGCAGAAAGGTCCAACACCTCTGTACCTCTTCAACCAAGCAGAAAGGTCCAACACCTCTGTGTCTCTTCAACCAAGCAGAAAGGTCCAACACCTCTGTGTCTCTTCAACCAAGCAGAAAGGTCCAACACCTCTGTATCTCTTCAACCAAGCAGAAAGGTCCAACACCTCTGTATCTCTTCAACCAAGCAGAAAGGTCCAACACCTCTGTGTCTCTTCAACCAAGCAGAAAGGTCCAAAACCTTTGGCACACCTTGTTGTGTGTGAATGTGCTATTTCATGTAGCTGTGCTGTGTGTGAATGTGTTGTTTGATGTAGCTGTGCTGTGTGTGAATGTGCTGTTTCATATAGCTGTGTTGTGTGTGTGAGAGAGGCTGGTGTCAGTGAGGTGTCCCTTCTCTAGTTTGTCTCTTTGTGTGTGTGTGTGTGTGTGTGTGTGTGTAATAAATTGGTGCGTATATAGTATTTGTCCTATTTCACACATTAACAAGTGTGTATTAATACCATGTGTGAATTGGAAAAGTGTTTTTTGCTGATCCCCAGTCCCCCTGAGACACCCTGGGAGAGGGAGGTCATGGCCAGTCCCCCTGAGACACCCTGGGAGAGGGAGGTCACGGCCAGTCCCCCTGAGACACCCTGGGAGAGGGAGGTCATGGCCAGTCCCCCTGAGACACCCTGGGAGAGGGAGGTCACGGCCAGTCCCCCTGAGACACCCTGGGAGAGGGAGGTCATGGCCAGCGGCAGCCATTATCAACGGAGACTGTCCTGGAAATTCACTACTGAGAGAGTTGTGGTCATTTCTTCAAACAATCATCTTGATTTAATATTGATTAATTACTGCAAATAATGAGGCTGGTCCACCCCCACCCTTGAGTGTTGGACCGAGTAACCTAACCTCTACACAAATGCAGAGTACTATATATAGCTGACACTAACAATGCTCAGTCATGGTTGATTCAACCCCCCTCATTCAGACCAAGGAGCATCATAAGCCACTCTGGGTTCATCCTGTCGTTATTCTGCACGTGGGTTATTGTCTTAATCCCTTCCTGATGTAGTTGATGATTTAGAGACGAGGAGGGATTGTTCTACCTCTAAACTATCTCTACTAAAACACATTCTTGTCTATGTAATGCAGTCTTTAACTCATTTGTCAGCTCAAGCCATCTGCAGTGACCATACCGCCCAGATTAGCTGCAGGGAACTAGAGTGGAGACCATAAAAACACAGACACTAACAGGACAGAAATATCCTCCAATTTGTTAAGTATTAATTACTAACTATTAATAGAAAACAAATCAGGTAAATGTGTAACTTTTCTATCACAAGAACCTGGAGCAATTAGGGTTAAGTACCTTGCTCAACGGGACATCGACAGATTGACGGCTCGGGGATTCAAATTAGGGACCTTTCAGTTACTGGCCCAACACTCCAACCGCTAGGCTACCTGCTGCCTGTGTGTGTGTTCTCACCAGTACGTCAGAGCCCTGGATGATAAAGGAGCGGTTCTGGTTCCTAGGAACCACCGCCTGGACCAGAGGTCGCCCATCACACACCACCTAGGAACACACACACACACACACACACACACACACACACACACACACACACACACACACACACACACACACACACACACACACACACACACACACACACACACACACACACACACACACACACACACACACACACACACACAAAATCAACATTTGAATACTGAAGTGGTTATTGTAATTTTAAATGTAGGGGATATAATATAGACTACTAGAGAAACTTTATGATTCTGATAAATATAGGAGAATGATTCCTCTCTTTACCTCCTTAAAAGGGCGTAGTTTGTCGAGCTGTTCAAACAGGTTGGGGGGTAGAGTGTCCATGCGGGCCTGCCTCCTAGATGCATTCTCTGATGACATACGAGGAGGGTGTGGCTCCTAACAAGAAAGAAAGAATGAAAGAATGAAAGAAAGGAGCACACTGAGTCAGTCAATTTCCCACTGAGATACTAGCTATAGACAGACACCCAGACAGCTAGCTATAGACACCCAGACAGCTAGCTACAGACACCCAGACAGCTAGCTACAGACACCCAGACAGCTAGCTACAGACACCCAGACAGCTAGCTATAGACACCCAGACAGCTAGCTACAGACAGACACCCAGACAGCTAGCTATAGACAGACACCCAGACAGCTAGCTATAGACAGACAGCTAGCTATAGACAGACACCCAGACAGCTAGCTATAGACAGACACCCAGACAGCTAGCTATAGACAGACACCCAGACAGCTAGCTATAGACAGACACCCAGACAGCTAGCTATAGACAGACACCGACAGCTAGCTACAGCCAGACAGCTATAGACAGACACCCAGACAGCTAGCTACAGACAGACACCCAGACAGCTAGCTACAGACAGACACCCAGACAGCTAGCTACAGACAGACACCCAGACAGCTAGCTACAGACAGACACCCAGACAGCTAGCTACAGACAGACACCCAGACAGCTAGCTATAGACAGACACCCAGACAGCTAACTACAGACACCCAGACAGCTAGCTACAGACAGACACCCAGACAGCTAGCTACAGACAGCCCAGACAGCTAGCTACAGACACCCAGACAGCTAGCTACAGACACCAGACAGCTAGCTACAGACAGACACCCAGACAGCTAGCTACAGACACCCAGACAGCTAGCTACAGACACCCAGACAGCTAGCTACAGACACCCAGACAGCTAGATATAGACAGACACCCAGACAGCTAGCTACAGACACCCAGACAGCTAGCTACAGACAGACACCCAGACAGCTAGCTACAGACAGACACCCAGACACCCAGACAGCTAGCTATAGACAGACACAGACAGCCCAGACAGCTAGCTACAGACAGACACCCAGACAGCTAGCTACAGACACCCAGACAGCTATCTACAGACAGACACCCAGACAGCTAGCTTCAGACACCCAGACAGCTATCTACAGACAGACACCCAGACAGCTAGCTACAGACAGACACCCAGACAGGGAGCTACAGACACTCAGACAGCTAGCTATAGACACCCAGACAGCTAGCTACAGACACCCAGACAGCTAGCTACAGACAGACACCCAGACAGCTAGCTACAGACACCCAGACAGCTAGCTACAGACACCCAGACAGCTAGCTACAGACAGACACCCAGACAGGGAGCAACAGACAGACACCCAGACAGGGAGCTACAGACAGACACCCAGACAGGGAGCTACAGACAGACACCCAGGCAGGGAGCTACAGACAGACACCCAGGCAGGGAGCTACAGACACCCAGGCAGGGAGCTACAGACAGACACCCAGGCAGGGAGCTACAGACAGACACCCAGGCAGGGAGCTACAGACACCCAGACACTGATAAACAGTGTCCTTCAGTCAAACACACACACACTCTACTCTCCAGACTCAATACAACCATTCCCTCTGGTTTATGGAGTGAGACTCTACATTGAGGGAGTGTTTAACAAATCAAGCAGGACTGTAAATGTAATGTGACAGGGGTCAGACCTTGAGAGAGACACACACACACACACACACACACACACACACACACACACACACACACACACACACACACACACACCTTGAGTAGTTGACAGGGCGTCTGTCCAAAGTTACTGATGATGCCCTCCAGGGCCTTGCGCTCCGTCTCATTGGCTATGGCGTCCAGATCCACCGCACCTACACAAAATAACAGAACAACAGAATGGAACAGAACAGACCACAACAGACCAGAATAGAAAAGAACAACAGAATGGAACAGAACAGACCAGAATAGAACAGACCAGACTAGAACAGACCAGAATAGGACAGACCAGAATAGAACAGACCAGAACAGACCAGAATAGAACAGACCAGAATAGAACAGACCAGAATAGAACAGACCAGAATAGAACAGAACAGAACAGAACAGAACAGAATAGAACAGACCAGAATAGAACAGAACAGACCAGAATAGGACAGAACAGAATAGAACAGACAGAACAGACCAGACAAAAGAACAACAGAACAGACCAGAATAGACAGGACAGAACAGAACAGAACAGAACAGAATAGAGAATAGAATAGAACAGACCAGAAGACAGAACAGACAGAACAGGACAGAACAGAATAGGACAGACCAGAACAGAACAGACCAGAATAGAACAGACCAGAATAGAACAGAACAGACCAGAATAGGACAGAACAGAATAGGACAGAACAGACCAGAATAGAACAGAACAGACCAGAATAGGACAGAACAGACCAGAAAAGAACAACAGAACAGACCAGAATAGGACAGAACAGAACAGAACAGAATAGAATAGAACAGACCAGAATAGAACAGAACAGGACAGAACAGAATAGGACAGAACAGAATAGAACAGACCAGAATAGAACAGACCAGAATAGGACAGACCAGAATAGAACAGACCAGAATAGAACAGACCAGAATAGAACAGACCAGAATAGAACAGACCAGAATAGGACAGACCAGACCAGAATAGAACAACAGAACAGAATAGAACAGACCAGAATAGAACAGACCAGAATAGGACAGAACAGACTAGAACAGACCAGAAAAGAACAACAGAACAGAATAGAACAGAACAGATCAGAATGGAACAGACCAGACCAGATTAGGACAGACCAGAACAGACCAGAATAGAATAGAACAGACCAGAATAGGACAGACCAGAATAGAACAGAACAGAACAGACCAGAATAGAACAGACCAGAATAGGACAGACCAGAATAGGACAGACCAGAATAGAACAGACCAGAATAGAACAGACCAGAATAGGACAGACCAGAATAGAACAGACCAGAATAGGACAGACCAGAATAGAACAGAACAGAATAGACAGACCAGAATAGAACAGACCAGAATAGAACAGACCAGAATAGAACACAACAGAATAGAACAGACCAGAATAGAACAGACCAGAATAGAACAGACCAGAATAGGACAGACCAGAATAGGACAGACCAGAATAGAACACAACAGAATAGAACAGAACTCTATTGATAAGGAAATGTACCTAGTATACATTGTGGTGTCTGAGTGAGGATGGAGGGAAGAGCTCTCTCACCCATTCCTACTCCTCATATCACATTGGGCGAAGTTGAGAGTCTCTAATTGTACCCTTTTCCATATATAGTGCACTACTTTAGACTAGGAGCCATAGGGCTTTGGTCCAAAGTAGTGGCCTATATAGAGAATAGGGTGTCATTCGGGACTCAGCCCTTCTCTCTCCATACCTTCATAGGTGCAGTAGTAGAAGACATTGAGAGCCTCCACCGCCTCCTCCCCTCTCTGCTTGCAGCCAAAGATCAGGTCAATCCACTCATGGAGGTGAGAGGAAACGTGTTCACACTCCTGCACCATATTGGGGGACAAATGCATTTGTACAAGGAAATGTATTTGATTACTTGGTTAAAATGTGTCCAATCAGAGAGTGTAGCATGGCTGTGGGGGTTGCACCAGCGTTTCCCATAGATTATTTGTCCAGGTGGAAGGCCTCACCAGAGCTTTCCTGTGTTTCCTGATGAAGTCTTCTCTAGACAAGGCCCATGGTGGTAACAGAACATCAGTCACATTGTTCTGGGTCATCTGCAGACTGCCCAGGTCAAACCCTGCAGTAAACACACACACAGAGACAGTCAATCCTTCCTCAGCTACGTAAACAGAGTGTCCAACATTTGGTAGGGTATGAGGCTCTATGAAACACTACGATAGGCCATATTTCTGTTGTGTTGATATACTGTGTAAGGAATGACTTGTGAATAGGAATTAACATAACATCGTTGCATTCCACTTAGGATTCTTTCATAAATACACTCTGGAAATCTACTCAGATTATAGAGAACTCTGGTTTGACAGTTGCCAGAGTGCACTTTGACACTCCAGAGTGAGTTCGCTAACACAGCCTTTGTCATCCTCATGTGAAGGGAACACAGCCCTAGTCTTCCTCATTGTGAAGGGAACACATCCCTAGTCTTCCTCATGTGAAGGGAACACAGCCCTAGTCTTCCTCATGTGAAGGGAACACAGCCCTAGTCTTCCTCATTGTGAAGGGAACACAGCCCTAGTCTTCCTCATTGTGAAGGGAACACAGCCCTAGTCTTCCTCATTGTGAAGGGAACACAGCCCTAGTCTTCCTCATGTGAAGGGAACACAGCCCTAGTCTTCCTCATTGTGAAGGGAACACATCCCTAGTCTTCCTCATGTGAAGGGAACACAGCCCTAGTCTTCCTCATTGTGAAGGGAACACAGCCCTAGTCTTCCTCATGTGAAGGGAACACAGCCCTAGTCTTCCTCATTGTGAAGGGAACACATCCCTAGTCTTCCTCATTGTGAAGGGAACACAGCCCTAGTCTTCCTCATTGTGAAGGGAACACAGCCCTAGTCTTCCTATGTGAAGGGAACACATCCCTAGTCTTCCTCATGTGAAGGGAACACAGCCCTAGTCTTCCTCATGTGAAGGGAACACAGCCCTAGTCTTCCTCATTGTGAAGGGAACACAGCCCTAGTCTTCCTCATTGTGAAGGGAACACAGCCCTAGTCTTCCTCATTGTGAAGGGAACACAGCCCTAGTCTTCCTCATTGTGAAGGGAACACAGCCCTAGTCTTCCTCATTGTGAAGGGAACACAGCCCTAGTCTTCCTCATTGTGAAGGGAACACAGCCTTAGTGCTACTCACCGTTGATGTTCTGCAGGAACTCTGGAAAGTAGAAGAACTCTGGGATGAGCTCCTTGACGTCAGCGGGACTCTCCATGCGAGCCTGCCAGGCTGCTGCTACAGAGTGGAACTGACGGTCTGCACAGTCAAACCTGTAACACACATGGCCAGGAACCACACTGTTCAAATGTAACACACACGGCCAGGAACCACACTGTTCAAATGTAACACACACGGCCAGGAACCACACTGTTCAAATGTAACACACACGGCCAGGAACCACACTGTTCAAATGTAACACACACGGCCAGGAACCACACACGGCCAGGAACCACACTGTTCAAATGTAACACACATGGCCAGGAACCACACTGTTCAAATGTAACACACACGGCCAGGAACCACACACGGCCAGGAACCACACTGTTCAAATGTAACACACATGGCCAGGAACCACACACGGCCAGGAACCACACTGTTCAAATGTAACACACATGGCCAGGAACCACACTGTTCAAATGTAACACACATGGCCAGTAACCACACTGTTCAAATGTAACACACACGGCCAGGAACCACACTGTTCAAATGTAACACACACAGCCAGGAACCACACTGTTCAAATGTAACACACACGGCCAGGAACCACACTGTTCAAATGTAACACACACGGCCAGGAACCACACTGTTCAAATGTAACAACCACACGGCCAGGAACCACACTGTTCAAATGTAACACACACGGCCAGGAACCACACTGTTCAAATGTAACAACCACACGGCCAGGAACCACACACGGCCAGGAACCACACTGTTCAAATGTAACAACCACACGGCCAGGAACCACACACGGCCAGGAACCACACTGTTCAAATGTAACAACCACACGGCCAGGAACCACACACGGCCAGGAACCACACTGTTCAAATGTAACAACCACACGGCCAGGAACCACACACGGCCAGGAACCACACTGTTCAAATGTAACACACACGGCCAGGAACCACACTGTTCAAATGTAACACACATGGCCAGGAACCACACTGTTCAAATGTAACACACACACTTTGAAGTGTTAGGTTAATACGTTACACCCTCATACAACTTCAAACACCACCACACTCCCTTCCACAGCTCCATACACCCTGATACACACTTGTGTCTTCAAACAACCCAATATACACACACCCCTGCTGTACCTACAGCTGGATGAGGAGGGTAGTGAAGGGTTACTGTACCTACAGCTGGATGAGGAGGGTAGTGAAGGGTTACTGTACCTACAGCTGGATGAGGAGGGTAGTGAAGGGTTACTGTACCTACAGCTGGATGAGGAGGGTAGTGAAGGGTTACTGTACCTACAGCTGGATGAGGAGGGTAGTGAAGGGTTACTGTACCTGCAGCTGGATGAGGAGGGTAGTGAAGGGTTACTGTACCTACAGCTAGATGAGGAGGGTAGTGAAGGGTTACTGTACCTGCAGCTGGATGAGGAGGGTAGTGAAGGGTTACTGTACCTACAGCTAGATGAGGAGGGTAGTGAAGGGTTACTGTACCTACAGCTGGATGAGGAGGGTAGTGAAGGGTTACTGTACCTACAGCTGGATGAGGAGGGTAGTGAAGGGTTACTGTACCTACAGCTGGATGAGGAGGGTAGTGAAGGGTTACTGTACCTGCAGCTGGATGAGGAGGGTAGTGAAGGGTTACTGTACCTACAGCTAGATGAGGAGGGTAGTGAAGGGTTACTGTACCTGCAGCTGGATGAGGAGGGTAGTGAAGGGTTACTGTACCTACAGCTAGATGAGGAGGGTAGTGAAGGGTTACTGTACCTACAGCTGGATGAGGAGGGTAGTGAAGGGCTACTGTACCTACAGCTGGATGAGGAGGGTAGTGAAGGGTTACTGTACCTGCAGCTGGATGAGGAGGGTAGTGAAGGGTTACTGTACCTACAGCTGGATGAGGAGGGTAGTGAAGGGTTACTGTACCTACAGCTGGATGAGGAGGGTAGTGAAGGGTTACTGTACCTGCAGCTGGATGAGGAGGGTAGTGAAGGGTTACTGTACCTACAGCTGGATGAGGAGGGTAGTGAAGGGTTACTGTACCTGCCACTCTGCAGCTGGATGTGGAGGGTAGTGAAGGGTTACTGTACCTGCAGCTGGATGAGGAGGGTAGTGAAGGGTTACTGTACCTACAGCTAGATGAGGAGGGTAGTGAAGGGTTACTGTACCTGCCACTCTGCAGCTGGATGTGGAGGGTAGTGAAGGGTTACTGTACCTACAGCTGGATGTGGAGGGTAGTGAAGGGTTACTGTACCTACAGCTGGAGCTGGATGAGGAGGGTAGTGAAGGGTTACTGTTACTGTACCTACAGCTGGATGAGGAGGGTAGTGAAGGGTTACTGTACCTACAGCTGGATGAGGAGGGTAGTGAAGGGTTACTGTACCTACAGCTGGATGATGAGAGGGTAGTGAAGGGTTACTGTACCTACAGCTGGATGAGGAGGGTAGTGAAGGGTTACTGTACCTGCCACTCTGCAGCTGGATGAGGAGGGTAGTGAAGGGTTACTGTACCTACAGCTGGATGAGGAGGGTAGTGAAGGGTTACTGTACCTGCCACTCTGCAGCTGGATGAGGAGGGTAGTGAAGGGTTACTGTACCTGCCACTCTGCAGCTGGATGTGGAGGGTAGTGAAGGGTTACTGTACCTACAGCTGGATGAGGAGGGTAGTGAAGGGTTACTGTACCTACAGCTGGATGAGGAGGGTAGTGAAGGGTTACTGTACCTACAGCTGGATGAGGAGGGTAGTGAAGGGTTACTGTACCTACAGCTGGATGAGGAGGGTAGTGAAGGGTTACTGTACCTACAGCTGGATGTGGAGGGTAGTGAAGGGTTACTGTACCTACAGCTGGATGAGGAGGGTAGTGAAGGGTTACTGTACCTACAGCTGGATGTGGAGGGTAGTGAAGGGTTACTGTACCTACAGCTGGATGAGGAGCGTAGTGAAGGGTTACTGTACCTGCCACTCTGCAGCTGGATGTGGAGGGTAGTGAAGGGTTACTGTACCTACAGCTGGATGAGGAGGGTAGTGAAGGGTTACTGTACCTACAGCTGGATGAGGAGGGTAGTGAAGGGTTACTGTACCTACAGCTGGATGAGGAGGGTAGTGAAGGGTTACTGTACCTACAGCTGGATGAGGAGGGTAGTGAAGGGTTACTGTACCTACAGCTGGATGAGGAGGGTAGTGAAGGGTTACTGTACCTGCCACTCTGCAGCTGGATGTGGAGGGGGTAGTGAAGGGTTACTGTACCTACAGCTGGATGAGGAGGGTAGTGAAGGGTTACTGTACCTACAGCTGGATGAGGAGGGTAGTGAAGGGTTACTGTACCTACAGCTGGATGAGGAGGGTAGTGAAGGGTTACTGTACCTGCCACTCTGCAGCTGGATGTGGAGGGTAGTGAAGGGCTCCATACGGATCATGTAGTGCATGACTCCTGCAGCGTTAGAGTAGTGTGTTCCATAGTGGAACTTATCTATGGTGCCCGTTGAGTCCTCAAAGCTCTCATACCTGATCAGACAAGACACAATGATTCAAATGGCACCCTGCATTAACAGGAACAATAATGAATTCAACATGAAACACAGGCAGTAACACAGTGTATTTGTGGAGCACGTAGGCTGTGTATAATACTGGTCATTATAAAACAGACTGAATTCAGATCACACAACACATATACTAGGATGAGCTTGGTGTTTAAACAGAACTGGAGATGATCTGGTCTGCGTCCCAAAGCATCATCTTCCCTACATAGTGGATCTACCTTTTGACCAGAGCCACCTATTCCCTGGTTATAAATAGTGACCTAGTGTACATAGGAAACAGGGTGTCATTTGGGACACAGCCCTGGAGTTCTCTGTGCGAGGTTACTGCAGTACTCACTTCTCCCTGACGTTCTGTGCGTGGCGGGGGTTGACTACTCCCATGGGTTTGGACAGGTCTCTGAACACGGCTGGGTTCTCCAGGTCCAGATCTGGAGAGGTGTAGTCACTCAGCACCCATGGGAACTGGACCCAACCCAACCCAGGGACACCATTAGATTAGACTGGACTACAGCATGAATGCTGTTTGCTCATTTGTTCCTGCATTCATGATTCATTTGTTTGTTCATTCATTCATAGATTCAATGATTCATTTGTTTGTTGATTCTTCTGTTCATTCATTCATTCATTCATAGATTCAATGATTAATTTGTTTGTTGATTCTTCTGTTCATTCATTCATTCATAGATTCAATGATTCATTTGTTTGTTGATTCTTCTGTTCATTCATTCATTCATTCATAGATTCAATGATTAATTTGTTTGTTGATTCTTCTGTTCATTGATTCTTCTGTTTATTAATTTCATTCCTCCCTCCCTCCCTGGTTTACGGGACAGGGACTTACCACAGGGTACTGAGACAGGTCGTTGTAGGTACGTCCAGAGATGGTGTTCAGTTGCATCAGATATTCAAAGTTGGAAATCTCTCTGCATACCCATCTCTATTGAAAAAAACAAACAGTTAGCTTCCTCTCTGCATACCCATCTCTATTGACAAAACACAAACAGTTAGCTTCCTCTCTGCATACCCATCTCTATTGACAAAACACAAACAGTTAGCTTCCTCTCTGCATACCCATCTCTATTGACAAAACACAAACAGTTAGCTTCCTCTCTGCATACCCATCTCTATTGACAAAACACAAACAGTTAGCTTCCTCTCTGCATACCCATCTCTATTGACAAAACACAAACAGTTAGCTTCCTCTCTGCATACCCATCTCTATTGACAAAACACAAACAGTTAGCTTCCTCTCTGCATACCCATCTCTAATGACAAAACACAAACAGTTAGCTTCCTCTCTGCATACCCATCTCTAATGACAAACACAAACAGGTAGCTTCCTCTCTGCATACCCATCTCTATTGACAAAACACAAACAGTTAGCTTCCTCTCTGCATACCCATCTCTATTGACAAAACACAAACAGTTAGCTTCCTCTCTGCATACCCATCTCTATTGACAAAACACAAACAGTTAGCTTCCTCTCTGCATACCCATCTCTATTGACAAACACAAACAGTTAGCTTCCTCTCTGCATACCCATCTCTATTGACAAACACAAACAGTTAGCTTCCTCTTAGTTTAGTTGACATGTTTGACATCATCATCTGAGACTCAATCATTAAGATGTTACTGAGGCAGTAGGCTGAGGCAGTAGGCTGAGGCAGTAGGCTGTAGGCTGAGGCAGTAGGCTGTGGTAGTAGGCTGTGGTAGTAGGCTGAGGCAGTAGGCTGAGGCAGTAGGCTGAGGCAGTAGGCTGTGGTAGTAGGTCCTTACTGAATCAATAGTTATCTGTGTAACACACAGGTTGCATCCCAAACTGCACCCTACTCCCTACATAGTGCACTGCTTTTGACCAGAGCCCTATGGGCCCTACATAGGGAATAGAGTCCCATTTGTGATGCAGACAGAGTTAACAGCTGTACCTGTGTGAGTCCAGAAGCCTTGAGGAGCTCCTGAGGAGAGCGGGAGCCGAAATAGAAGAGGTTGGGGGGCCGCAGCCCCAGGATCCTAGAGTACACCATGTTCCTCACCTGGGGAGGGAGGTCGGGGTCAGGTTATACATGTCTCTTACACTGATATGTCCTTTTCATATCACTTCACATTATCATTAGTGTCAAATAATGATACAATTCCACATCTTATTACAGGTATTGGGATCAACACTGTGGTACAAAGACAGTGGTGGCTGGTTCCACGTTAAATCGGAGGACGTGGCTCGGCTGGAAACGGCATGGTATCAGCCACAACAAAGGCATGGTTTCCTTGTGTTTGATACCAATACATTGACTCTATTCCAGCCATTACTGGGAGCCATATTCCCCTCATTAGCCTTCACTGTACTAAGGCCTCAGGCCCTTGAATCTAGCAGTTAGACTAGAGACACACCTTCTTCTTGAAGTTGATGAAGTAGTGTGACTGGTCGATGAAGAACAGCTCCACAGCAGAGCGACGCAGGTTGTAGCGTCTCAGGTGCACCTCTCTCAGCTGAGACAGGGGCCGCTTGAAATCAAAACCAATTCCTGGATAGATAGAAGTTTGTCAACAACAACTCTTTCAGATTCAATTGTATCATGATGTCAGCAGTGACTGTTCTTTACTGTAACTGGGGAATGATGCATACACAAAGACAGATCCTCTGGTCAGATGAAGCCTGGTTCTGGACTAAGAAGCCTGCTGAATGGAGAATCTCCATTGATATAGCTTTACGGTCTCAAGACTAGATTTAATCTGTGTCTGGGAAACTGCCCCATAGTGTTCATTGCCAGACGTCTTTATGTCCTCACCCTCTTCCGTCTCCTCCTTCTCGCTGCTGGCGTCGTAGAAGTACAGGTGATGTGTGGTGACCTCCAGCCGACCCGGAACCACCGCCACGATGGTGATGAGCTCACAGTCCTCCGACAGAACCAGCTTCTCCTTCTGACTGTCGTCCTCCCCGTCCACCCTGAGGAACCGTTAGAGAAAAGACATGTATCAGATGAATATTTCACCTCTAGCATTTCTGATTCAACTAACCAAGGGCTTGCTGATTATTTTACTAGTTGAATCAGGTCACTGGTTCTGAGGTTGATATGGGGAGTGGGTAGGGGGGTGGAGATCAAATCACTCACTTATTGTCCAGAAAGACAATGTCCTCTTCTCCTAACTGGTCATCCTCCATGTCACTCACTTTGGCCTCCTTGGCAACAGCCAATGGGAGGGGTTCTGAACTGCGAGGACTATCAGCTCCTGATGTGGAGAGATGCAGACAGACAATACATTCTACTGAACCTGAGCACACTCTCACAGACCTATATTACCTGAGCACACTCTCACAGACCTATATTACCTGAGCACACACTCACAGACCTATATTATCTGAGCACACACTCACAGACCTATATTATCTGAGCACACTCTCACAGACCTATATTACCTGAGCACACACTCACAGACCTATATTACCTGAGCACACACTCATAGACCTATATTACCTGAGCACACACTCACAGACCTATATTACCTGAGCACACACTCACAGACCTATATTATCTGAGCACACACTCATAGACCTATATTACCTGAGCACACACTCACAGACCTATATTATCTGAGCACACACTCATAGACCTATATTACCTGAGCACACTCTCACAGACCTATATTACCTGAGCACACTCTCACAGACCTATATTACCTGAGCAGAGATTCAGGATGATAACTCTTTTATTTCTGATGTTGTGAAGCTTAATGCCAAACGAATTCCCCAATCTTAGGAAAATAAAGGTCTTCTAATCTAATGTTACCTGAACACAGATTTTTAAACCCAGCAGTGTCCGGAGCTAACCTGCACACGAAAACAGATCACCTACCAATTTAGATTGGAAACTTGCTTCTGCTCAACAAAAGCAATTAACTGAAATCTGTTAGACATGGCTACGACGTCATAACTGGGCAAAGCACATTAAGTCCTCCTAACATGCGATGTATATTTGTCATCTCATAAGGCGTACCCATATTGTCTCTGAAGGCGCTGGCTTCCTGGTGAGTGTCGTACTGGTAGTTAGGCACTAGTTTCAGACGCATCTTAGAGTACGTCTCCGCGCCGGACAACTTCCATTTCACCTCTAGTGGGACTCTGAGGTACAAATCACAGTAGATTCCAGTCAGGCACAAAGCACCAAAACAAAGATTACAACATATGATGACATTAGTAGTCGAGCCCATCTGGTGCAGGGCAAAGCTCCCATTATATGTTGATCTAGGGTCAGTTTTGCACTTTAACCCCTAATGGTTAAAGGAGTTGTTCACTATTTTACAACATGATGTTAGATGGTTCCTCACCTTGAAAGTAGCCTATGAGCCAGGAGAAACAGTCATTAGAAACCTAAGCTAACTTTAGCAACCGCTAGCTAAAAATCAATGGAAGTGATGGGGGGGTGAGCATGTTTATCTTTTACATGGCCAAATCATCTTAAAGTAACATCAAACCAAATATGGAGTTGATGTCAGGTGACTTGGACAGTATTTGTTTCTAAACATGCCCCCTTCACGGCCATTGATTTGTAGCTAGCGGTGGCTAAAGTTAGCTGAAGTTTGAAAAGGGTTGATTAAAGATAACTGCACCATAGATTCAAGTTTCTCCTGGCCCATAGACTACTTTCAGGGTGAGGAACCAGCTAACGTCATGTTTTAAAATAATGAACTACTCCTTTAATGTTAGGACATGGGGAAGGTAACCAGAGCCTAGATATATACACCTTACTATGGAATAGGGTGCCATTAGCCCTATGGGCCTTGGTCAAAAGTAGATCACTATATAGGGAATAGGGTGCCATTAATTAGCCCTATGGGCCTTGGTCAAAAGTAGATCACTATATAGGGAATAGGGTGCCATTAGCCCTATGGGCCTTGGCCAAAAGTAGATCACTATATAGGGAATAGGGTGCCATTTGGGACGGATCCATAGGTATAGATAGGATAGAGTCAGACCTGTGTGCCCAGGCCCCTCTCTCGCTGGTGAGCAGCCTGCGGAGGGACTCCCAGTGGCGCCACACTACTCCCTGCTGGCCGGAGCTCTGTTTCTGACCACTGTGGTAACGGCTGTTTTCACTGCGGACCCGCCTCAGGTACGGGTCCACTATCACCTCCTGTAAGAGCACGCACAGACCCCATGAGCACGCAGGAACACGCACACACACAGAAATACCTGTGGATTAGTGACCAATCAGCAATACGAGCACAAACCATGTTGTACTGGGCTGATAATCCATTGCTTCAGAATACTCCAGATCACCACAATATAATGAGGACAGTACAACTAGCTGAACAAAAACAACTTTCAAGACACATCATATTGACTTGATATTAATGTCATAATGGAGATGATGTCATAATGGAGGTTATGTCATAATGGAGGACAGTGGGCTGTACTATGACCTCATAAGAGTACCAGGCCTGCTAGTAGCATAGTTTACCTGGAACTTGTCTTTGCTGTAGGTCTTCTCTTTGTCCCGCCGTATGGCAGTGCTCATCAGGTCATCAAAGCACGAGTTCCAGAAGTTAGACATGAGGTCATGACTCTTCCCAAACTGATCCAGTTCATACTGCTCCATGGTGGGCTGCACCTACACATTACATACACATTATATACAGTAATGTTATATACTACCTACACATTCCATACAGTAATGTTATATATTACCTATACGTTATATACACACATTATATACAGTAATGTTATATTCTATTAACACATTACATACACACATTATATACAGTAATGTTATATACACATTACATACACACATTATATACAGTAATGTTATATACTACCGATACATTATATACAGTAATGTTATATACTACCAACACATTACATACACACATTATATACAGTAATGTTATATAATACCGATACATTATATACAGTAATGTTATATACTACCTACACATTCCATACAGTAATGTTATATATTACCTATACGTTATATACACACATTATATACAGTAATGTTATATTCTATTAACACATTACATACACACATTATATACAGTAATGTTATATAATACCGATACATTATATACTGTAATGTTATATACTACCGATACATTATATACAGTAATGTTATATAATACCGATACATTATATACTGTAATGTTATATACTACCGATACATTATATACAGTAATGTTATATACTACCTATACATTATATACACACACATTATATACAGTAATGTTATATACTACCTATTCATTATATACAGTAATGTTATATACTACCGAAACATTATATACAGTAATGTTATATTCTACCTATACATTATATACACACACATTATAAACAGTAATGTTATATACTACCTATTCATTATATACAGTAATGTTATATACTACCGATACATTATATACTACCGATACATTATATACAGTAATGTTATATACTACCTATACATTATATACACACACATTATATACTGTAATGTTATATACACACATTATATACTGTAATGTTATATACTACCTATACATTATATACACACACATTATATACTGTAATGTTATATACTACTTATACATTATATACAGTAATGTTATTACTACCTATACATTATATACTGTAATGTTATATACTACCTATACATTATATACTGTAATGTTATATACTACCTATACATTATATACTGTAATATTATATACTACCTATACATTATATACTGTAATGTTATATACTACCTATACATTATATACTGTAATGTTATATACTACCTATACATTATATACTGTAATATTATATACTACCTATACATTATATACTGTAATATTATATACTGCCTATACATTATATACTGTAATATTATATACTACTTATTCATTATATACTGTAATGTTATATACTACTTATACATTATATACAGTAATGTTATTACTACCGATACATTATATACAGTAATGTTATATACTACCTACACATTATATACAGTAATGTTATATACTACCTATACAGTAATGTTATATACTACCTATACATTATATACTGTAATGTTATATACTACCTATACATTATATACTGTAATGTTATATACTACCTATACATTATATACTGTAATGTTATATACTACCTATACATTATATACTGTAATATTATATACTGCCTATACATTATATACTGTAATATTATATACTGCCTATACATTATATACTGTAATATTATATACTACTTATTCATTATATACTGTAATGTTATATACTACTTATACATTATATACAGTAATGTTATTACTACCGATACATTATATACAGTAATGTTATATTACCTACAATGCATTATATACAGTAATGTAATATATACTAACAATTACATACATTATATACAGTAATGTTATATACTACCTACATTACATACATTATACAGTAATGTTATATACACATTACATACACACATTATACAGTAATGTTATATACTACCTATTCATTACATAAACACATTATACAGTAATGTTATATACTACCTATTCATTATATACACACATTATATACAGTAATGTTATATATACCTATTCATTACATACACACATTATATACAGTAATGTTATATATACATTATATACAGTAATGTTATATACAACCTATACATTATATAAAGTGGCTGTTATATACTGTCATGACATTATATACAGTAATGTTATATACTGTTTACCTATACATTATATACTGTAATGTTATATACTACTTTGATACATTATATGACCTCGCACATTATATACAGTAATGTTATATACTACCTATTCTTATATACAGTAATCGGGTTATATGTCCTGGATACATTATATACAGTAATGTTATATACTACCTACTACATTATATACACACACGGTTATAAACAGTAATGTTATATACTACCTATTCATTATATACAGTAATGTTATATACTACCGATACATTATATACTACCGAGTGCATTATATACAGTAATGTTATATACTCCTATACATTATATACACATTATATACTGTAATGTTATATACACACATTATATACTGTAATGTTATATACTTATACATTATATACACACACATTATATACTGTAATGTTATATACTACTTATACATTATTGTAATGTTATTACTACCTATACATTATATACTGTAATGTTATACTACCTATACATTATATACTGTAATGTTATATACTACCTTACATTATATACTGTAATGTTAGGTTATTTACCTATACATTATATACTGTAATATTATATACTACCTATACATTATATACTGTAATGTTATATACTACCTATACATTATATACTGTAATGTTATATACTACCTATACATTATATACTGTAATGTTATATACTACCTATACATTATATACTGTAATATTATATACTGCCTATACATTATATACTGTAATATTATATACTGCCTATACATTATATACTGTAATATTATATACTACTTATTCATTATATACTGTAATGTTATATACTACTTATACATTATATACAGTAATGTTATTACATACGTCAATACATTATATACAGTAATGTTATATACTACCTCACATTATATACAGTAATGTTATATACTACCTACACATTACATACACAGCTTTATTATATACAGTAATGTTATATACTACCTACACATTACATGGGACACATTATACAGTAATGTTATATACATGTGGGAACAGCACATTATATACAGTAATGTTATATACTACCTATTCAGCTTACATACATTATATACAGTAATGTTATTATATACTACATTATTCAGTAATTATATACACACATTATATACAGTAATGTTATATACTACCTACACATTACATACACACATTATATACAGTAATGTTATATACACATTACATACACACATTATATACAGTAATGTTATATACTACCGATACATTATATACAGTAATGTTATATACTACCGATACATTATATACAGTAATGTTATATACTACCGATACATTATATACAGTAATGTTATATACTACCTATTCATTATATACAGTAATGTTATATACTACCGATACATTATATACAGTAATGTTATATACTACCGATACATTATATACAGTAATGTTATATACTACCGATACATTATATACAGTAATGTTATATACTACCTATTCATTATATACAGTAATGTATATACTACATTTCACATTGGCAACGGCCCTAAAGGTAATGGACATAAGCTGATAAACGGGCACACATGCACAGACACACAGACAAACTGTTGCTCAGAGACAGGGAAAGAGGGATACCTAGTCAGTTGTACAACTGAATGCATTCAACTGAAATGTGTCTTCTGCATTTAACCCAGCCCCTCTGACTCAGACTGGGAGCAAAGGTCAAAACTGGGCTCTACTGCCAGATCTATGACATTTTCTATTTACAA